>NC_142796.1:14762695-14930914 GCF_049724085.1 Artemia sp. Qi Xiang Cuo
ATTACTTTATTTTATTCAACTAGGAAAAAAAGTACTTTTATACCAGCAAAACACAGCCAGTTACTTATACTTTTTTTATAGTTTGTTCAACCGTAATTGATAAGTAAGAGAAGGCTTGTAACCAAAGGTTTCTTTCAAATTCGTTAAATATTTTTTTCCGTGTCATAGCTATTCTAGAGGGGAATAGAATAGCCTTTGAGGTCTTACCCCTCTCACCCCTGGTTACACCATTAAGGGCTATACAGAATTTAAATACAACAAGAATCTGATCCAAGAATGTTGCACTCGCCAAGAATTGTTTCGTGCGAAATACCAAATTCTAAATCCCCTTTAAAATAGATGGACAGACTACAAATTAGTTTCACCCAAAAAGGGGAAGTGCGATGGTTCATGTATACCCAAAGGATATTTTTCGAGGTTGATAATCACCAATTTTTGTGAATCAACACCATAAAACTTTAAACCCCACTTCACCTGTCAAAGTACCAGATATCGACTTCACCCACTCAATAAAATCACAAAAGCAGCAATTCACAAAGAGGCCCAAGATTCCACCTGCGGTAAATTTACAAAGAACCAGTCACAAAAACCCAACAGGGGTTTAAGCAATACCCAATCTATACCAGTGACAATCATACAAAACGACCCGTCCTCCGGAACTTTTATGCAAATTAGGATTCAAAATTATGGAAAAAACTCAATAGGTGGGGGTATAGTTCAAGGGTGATTGAAAGCAACTCCCTTTCAGTCGAAGGTTTGATTAAAGCCCATCATTTAAAGTGGCCCTACGACTTTCGTAATTTAATCAATACTTATCAGACAGTCAAACCTACTAACAACAACTTTCTCCAAAGACACTGAAACCACTACTAATACTATCATGGTGGAACAAAAATGCACAAAAATACAGGTAAAGTAGGCTATACACTAAAGTAAAAGCGTACACATCTCAAGATTTCGAGGATGGAGTGCAGGGTCATAACCCCCCCCCCCTTGTGTTCCCATGTGTACGTGTCTGGAACATAATAAAGCCTTTGAACTCATGGCTAATTTTTCGTGTTTTTTTTCACCTTGCCTTAAAGGCCGCAATAAAACGTACCAGAACAGAGATGGTCATTTGTAACTGTCGAACAAACCAAAAACAAAGTTTTCCAATTTTTTGGTCTCATTCAAAATACTAGCACACCAGTGCAATAAAGGTACAAATGTTGACAAATAGTAAATTGGTTTATACCAATTTCCTGTGTGAAATTGTCATGATCAGTGAAGGCCATTTCCCTCTACTGTTTCAACTGGACATAGTCAGTTGAAACAGTAGAGGGAAATGGCCTTCACTGATCATGAAAATTTCACACAGGGAATTGGTATAAACCAATTTACTATTTGTCAACATTTGTACCTTTATTGCACTGGTGTGCTAGTATTTTGAATGAGACCAAAAAATTGGAAAACTTTGTTTTTGGTTTGTTCGACAGTTAAAAATGACCATCTCTGTTCTGGTACGTTTTATTGCGGCCTTTAAGGCAAGGTGAAAAAAAACCCGAAAAATTAGCCATGAGTTCAAAGGCTTTATTATGTTCCAGACACGTACACATGGGAACACGAAGGGGGGGGGTTATGATCCTGCACTCCATCCTCGAAATCTTGAGATGTGTACGCTTTTACTTTAGTGTATACTTTACCTGTATTTTTGTGCATTTTTGTTCCACCATGATAGTATTAGTAGTGGTTTCAGTGTCTTTGGAGAAAGTTGTTGTTAGTAGGTTTGACTGTCTGATAAGTATTGATTAAATTACGAAAGTCGTAGGGCCACTTTAAATGATGGGCTTTAATCAAACCTTCGACTGAAAGGGAGTTGCTTTCAATCACCCTTGAACTATACCCCCACCTATTGAGTTTTTTCCATAATTTTGAATTCTAATTTGCATAAAAGTTCCGGAGGACGGGTCGTTTTGTATGATTGTCACTGGTATAGATTGGGTATTGCTTAAACCCCTGTTGGGTTTTTGTGACTGGTTCTTTGTAAATTTACCGCAGGTGGAATCTTGGGCCTCTTTGTGAATTGCTGCTTTTGTGATTTTATTGAGTGGGTGAAGTCGATATCTGGTACTTGACAGGTGAAGTGGGGTTTAAAGTTTTATGGTGTTGATTCACAAAAATTGGTGATTATCAACCTCGAAAAATATCCTTTGGGTATACATGAACCATCGCACTTCCCCCTTTTTGGGTGAAACTAATTTGTAGTCTGTCCATCTATTTTAAAGGGGATTTAGAATTTGGTATTTCGCACGAAACAATTCTTGGCGAGTGCAACATTCTTGGATCAGATTCTTGTTGTATTTAAATTCTGTATAGCCCTTAATGGTGTAACCAGGGGTGAGAGGGGTAAGACCTCAAAGGCTATTCTATTCCCCTCTAGAATAGCTATGACACGGAAAAAAAATATTTAACAAATTTGAAAGAAACCTTTGGTTACAAGCCTTCTCTTACTTATCAATTACGGTTGAACAAACTATAAAAAAAGTATAAGTAACTGGCTGTGTTTTGCTGGTATAAAAGTACTTTTTTTCCTAGTTGAATAAAATAAAGTAATTACAATTGAAATACTTCGCATCCCAAAAGCTTAAAATAATTGAGTGGAAAATGTTTCAATAAATATTAGGCTAAATAAAGGAAAATTTTGAGCAGTTATGTAATTTATAGAGCCGTCCTAGCCGAGGGGTTAGCACGCTATACTTAAAATCCTTTATCCATGAGGACAAGGGTTCGAGTTCTGGCGTTGCTGGTTATTTGGTTTGGAAGGGGGGTCTGTGGCCTGACTGTAAGGAGCCAGAGGCAAATATAAAGGATGAGCGAAAGCACAGTATGGCTGGCTCCCCCCCCCCATTGTATTTTCTGGCTGAAGGGCGATAAAATGGAGATCGGCACCGCCGGTAGGGACTATAAAGTCCTATGCCCTACTCTTTACTATGTAGTTGATACATCGTGCAATAGTATTTGTTTATCAGGTCAGGCGAATGCACAAGGTTGTTTGTTTGTAGGAAAGGGGCTTCAAAACAAACAAAGTTAGTAAATGTATATGAGGGAATTTAGGGGAAAATAGCCAAATCCGTAAATTTCCCCAATTCCTTTCCTGAGTCAGACATCAACGGATGTTGCCCACTTCTGTATATATTTCAAGAACAATTTGGTATTTCATAACTCATCCCTTGTAAAGTTGTAATTTTGAACTAAAAGACTTTTAAGGTGTTTCTCTATAAAGTTTAGTTTGGAAAAAAGGGAATTTGTTCTATGGGTACAAAGTGAAACGATGAATACACTGTCGTGATTATTAAGGGTTGTTGTACAAGGCCGTGTTCTGGGGGGGGAGGGGTAGTTAGTTTGAACCCCATCCGAAATATTTGTCCGAATCGTAAAAACGTTACAAAAATGCATATAAACAGATTTTTGATGTATTATTAATTTTTTTTTGTAGCAAAAAATCTAGGATACGACCTGCTGTTGTATCTCAGAATTTAGGGGGCACCGGATCATAGGAAAATTAAGCTAATCCAGAGCTTTTTGAAACTAAATGCTGCCTATTTGATTTGAAATCAAATGCAACTAAATGTTTGGGTAAGGATATCACTACGATTTCATTTCACAGGGGCTAAGATCCTAAGGTCTAAGCAGGACTAAGGTCTACACATTTTGGACCTTATTCCTGCTAAGATAACGCTAATTAATTGTCCAAAATTATATTGTTTATTTGCTTGTGATGTATGGATTTCCGAGGGTGGTGCCCTGGAAGCCTGCTTTTGGTTTTTTCTCAGCTGCAAAAAGTTAAATAAAGCCAACAAAAGATGATTGTTCCATTTGATTGAGAGAGACAGGAAGATTGAGATCTCAGACGCTCAACGTTTGAAAATGAGTTACTTTAATTTCTTTTTATGGTTCAGCAAGTTCTTTGTACCCATTTCCTCCCCGACATTGCTTTAGCCTAGAAGTAAAAAAAGAAACAATAATATGAACGAATTTAAATACGAAGGTAATTTAAATGTTCTGGTCGGACTTCGTCACAGAACCCAAATAAAGCCAATTTCTATGCAATAAATAATATGTGTTTTCACGGGAATTTAAACAGAAAATATAGGTATATTTTTGAGTGTTTTGAACAATTACTTGATTTCCTGACCAATGAAATATATAAGGCAATGATTTTTTAATTTTTTTTTTTTTATGTTTTGCGACAGTTCTCGATGTTGATGGACAAATGATTGGAAATTGCGTTTTACTGTTGGTTGAAGAGTGCAGGGGGAGGGGGTGTCGGTTGTATTAATTACCTGATACAGAGTAGATTTTGTATATTTTTTGTTTGAACAGTGATTTAAGATTCATATCCTTGAAGTGATATTTTTTTGTGTTCCCAGTTAGCGGACCAGAAGACCTTCAGGGGCTTCAATTTGGGAGGGGCTGGTAATTTCCACGTGTAGACCCCCCTCAGATTTTGAAAATACCTTTTTTTTGGTATTTCCATTGAAAAAATAAAAAAAAGCTTTAGGTTTGTACCCCCGTCTACAGCTTCGTGATTTGACGCCACTGGAGCCCTCTTGAAATTTCGGAAATTAGTTTTCGATGAATGTTTTAATAGTAGATGAGCTTGAAACTGAGTTTGGTACCTCCCTCCAAAATTGTTGTCCGACTTGCAAGTACGTAACGAAATGCATATAAACAAATTTTGTTGAGTTTTTAAAGTTTTTATTAACCCCCCCCCCTCCCGAACACAAATCCTGAATATGCCTTTGTTGAAATTCCACAAAATTGTGTGGGATCCAAATAAAATCTGCACTATTGGAATCATCATAGTCAAAAATTGCATTTATGAGGATTGCAGTCCCCCGTCTTGACCAATAAAAACAATCATTTTTCCGCATAGGAAGTTCAGTTCATTTACCAGTTACCCATATCTGACTTCGAACCTTCTTTGAACAGAGGTATTACTTCAACCTGTTTCAGGGCATCTGGGAAGGTTCTTGTTGTCATGGATATGTTAATAACGTGAAGCTGTAATATTCTCAACAATTTTGCCGTTTCCGACCGAAATTCCAATCCTTTTCCTGGATCATCCACAAATTTATCCGATAGAAAATCTTCTTAATCATTTCTAGCATTCTACTGAACTGAAGACCCTATCAAACAGTTCGTGGTAACGAACTGTAAGTAAGGAGCGACCCGGCTCAATAGTAACCAAAAGTAATAAATGGAAATTCGCCACTAGTAGATACATCAAAAGAATCGGATTTTTATGCTGATTTTAAATATATAACTTTCATCAAAATTAGTCTTCTTACCCATCAAAAGTTACGAGCCTGAAAAAATTCGTCTTATTTTCAAAAAAAGAAGAAACACCCCCTAAAAGTGGTAGAATCTTAATGAAAATCAGACCATCAGATTCAGCGTATTAGAAAACCCTACTGTAGAGGTTTCAAGAAAAATCTGAAAGTCCTGTCTGAAAAAATGTGGAATTTTGTATTTTTTTTTGCCAGAAGAAATATTACGGATGCATACTTTTTTTGTTTGTTTGTTGGGTTTTTTTTTCAGGGGTGATCGTATCAATCCAGTGGTCCTAGAATATCGTGGGAGGGCTCATTCGAACGGAAATTAGAAGTTCTAGTTCCCTTTTTCAGTGACCAAAAAAAAATTGGAGGGCAACTAGGCCCCCTGCCACGCTAATTTTTTTACCCGAAGTCACCGGATCAAGATTTTGAGATAGCCATTTTGTTCAGCATAGTCGAAAACCTAATAAATATGTTTTTGAGGATGACTTAATCCCGCACAGTTCCCAGGGGAAGGGCTGCAAGTTATGACATTTGCCCCTTGCTTACATAAGTATTGGTTACTGGGAAGAATACAGACGTTTTCAGGAGGGTTTTTTTCTGGCCGGGGAGGGGGGGGGGTCGGAGGAGGGAGCTCCGTTTGAGATCTTTACATGGAGGATGTTTTTATGGGAGAAACGACATTTCTATGAAGGGGGCGCCGGATTTCCCAGCTTTATTTTAAAAAAAAACGATCAGAAATTAAATAAAAAAATAATTTTTTTCAACTGAAAGTAAGGAGCAACATTAAAACTTAAAACGGACAGCAATTATTACCTGTGTGAGTGGGTTCCAACACTAGTCAGTACCTCGCTCTTTACGCTAAAGTTTTTTTTAGTACTTTCAAAAGAGCTATCTATTCTAATTAAACAGCTTTTGTGATTCAGTGGTCATTCTTAAAGAATTGGAACAAAATTCGATCTTTAGCGTAAAGAGTGATTTAATGACGAGGGGACGAACCCCCTCATATACGTGATAATTTCTGCTCGTTTTAAGTTTTAATGTTACTCCTTGATTTCAGTTGAAAAACTGGTTTTTTTTTTATTTAATTCTAATAGGAAGCCGTGATTTGTCTCTTTATTTTATTCTTGTTTTTTTCGTTGCCTCTAGCGGGACACTGAAACATCATAGTGTGATGTTTAAGGACTCATTTGAAAGAAAATTGCTATATCTTGTTATCTTGTACCTTCCGTAAGTAACAAAGATAAAATCAAAACAAAATGTAATATTGACAAAAACAGTGCCACCGTATACAAGATGATTCAACAGTGGACCAAGGAACCCCCTGAGGTGTGTAATTTCGTCAAAATCCTGGTGGGGGGGGGGGCAAAGTTGGAGCCGATTTTCCCTAGTCAAGTGAAAATGACTGTGATAAATGAATAATCTCCATCTCTATTCCACATTTTTAATTTTTGAATAATTTGCTTGTAAAATGAATATATAAATAAAATATAATACCAAAAAATAAATAAATAAAATAAATAAATACCAAAAAAGCCAGAAAATAAAAACCGACAAATCAAACAGTTCGTGGTAACGAACGTAAGGAGTGACCCGGCTCAATAGTAACCGAAACTCTAAAAAACGGAATTTTTATACCAATAGATACATCAAAAGAATCGGATTTTTATGCTGATTTCAAATATGTAAGTTTCATCAAGTTTATCTTACTCATCAAATGTCTTTAAGGATGACTTAATCCCTCACAGTCCTCGGGGGGAGAGCTGCAAGTTATGAACTTTGTCCATTGTTTACATATAATATTGGTTATTGGAAAGTATACGTATGTTTTCAGGGAGGATTTTTCTGGTGCAGTGGGAGGATCTTTCGACCGAGGAAATTTTCATGGGAAAAGGGACATTTCTATAAAGGGGGTGCCGGATTTCCCAGCATTATTTAAAACAGGATCAGAAATCAATTAAAAAAAAACAAGTTTTTTCAACTGAAAGTAGAAATAAAGCCTGATTTCCCAGCATTATTAGAAAAACGATCAGAAATTAAATAAAAAAAACTTTTTTTCAACTGAAAGTAAGGAGCAACATTAAAAATTAAAACGAACAGAAATTATTGCGTATATGAGGGAATTCGCCCCCTAGTCAATTCCTCGCTTTTTACGTTAAAGTTTTTTTTAGTACCTTTAAAAGAGCTATTTATTCTTATTAAACGGTCTTTGTGATTCAGGGTTCATACTTAAGGAATTGTAACAAAAGTCGAACTTTAGCGTAAAGAATGAGGTATTGATGAGGGGCGAACCCTCTCATGTACGTAATAATTTTTGTTCGTCTTGAGTTTTTATGTTGCTCTTTAGTTTCAGTTGAAAAACTTGTTTTTTATTTAATTAATCATAAAAACTTTGTACAAAATAAGTTTTTCAAAAAAAGTAAAGAACTTCATTAAGCCAAAAATAACCAAAAAAAAAAAAAACTATCAAATAATCTACCAAGCATACAACTACCACTAATCAGTATCAATAAATAAATTCAACCCAAAACAAAGAGAAATTAAAATATGTCAGACTCAAAACGAGAAGAAATTAATCTAAGTAGGGTTCTAAACCCTATGTTTTCTAAAAGCCAGAATATGATTTGTACTTTACTGAAAAAAATTCAAATGAATTTACTGAAAAAAATGTGCATTGTCAGTTAAATAACCATAGGCTGACATTTATTCCTTAAAATCTTAATTAATTTTTTATTTCTTAATTTTATAAAAGTGAAAATATTTAAAAGAATTTTTTGAGTAAAGTACAAATTATTTTCTGGCTTTTAAAAAACATTAGGTTTAGAACCTAATTTTAGTAGAACCCTATCAGGAGGTCCGACGATTCACCCCTGCTGCCACCTATAACTTTTTTTAACTCCATATATTGGCATAGAACCACGTGGTTTATGGTTTTTGTCACTGAGAATGAAAAAACACGAATTTTGTCACATTTATGTATGTTTTCTTGGATGGTTATGTGTGTTGGTCGATTTATTTGATGTTTTTCATGGATGTCAACATCAAATTATGGATGTTTTATGGTTTTTGTCAGTGAGAATGAAAAAACAGGAACTTTCTCACATTTATGTATGTTTTTATGGTTTTTGTCAGTGAGAATGGAAAAACAGGAACTTTCTCACATTTAAGGATGACAACAGCAATTTATGTTCCTGTTCTATGTCTGTTCGTTGTCAGTGAGAATGGACATGCTTGACGCGAATGTTATGAGATTGTTTGGCTAGCCTGGCCTGAGAACTTGATTTACATAATCGCTAGGGGAAATTATTGAGTCACGAAGGGGAAATTAAGAAACACTCTGGCTTCTTTAATCTTAGGTCTGGGGGATAAACGTTCTTTGGGTAAGACAAAAAAATTAATATTCTATTTTAAATAGGGCTTCATTGATCTTTTATGTCAGGAATTATAATTGACATCACTTGTTATCTTGGAATTATGCGGGAGTCTAAAGAGATAGAAATTCTATTTTTAAATACGGCTTCACGGAGCTTTAAGTCGGAGAGATAAATTGATATTCTAACGAAACCCTAATAGTTTAGCTAGGAAAATTTATGAGATGAAGAGATTAACGTAGGAAAGGGTTTCCTAGAAATTTGAAATGCGTTAGCGCAGAGATGCCAAACAAAAGGAACACGCTGAAATTACGTTTAGGGATTATTTGGGCGAAACTGTTTTATCCATTTTATGGGATTATTTCGGCGAAACAGTTAGACATTTTGAAAGAAGATTCTAGGAAAGGTTTTAGAAGAGAATTTGAGGGTGAAACTCTGTGTTCGTTATAATACACAAGTTCCATTTGAACAGTGTTGTGAGGTCCTCTACCCCAACCCAAAGGGTTCCGATCCCCCCCCCCCACCCCGAAGGAAGCCCCCGCTACTCAAAGGTCCCCCAAGCTCCCATAGAGCCCCAGCCCCCCCCCCCCCCAAACGCCCACCTCAGACCCTCAAAGGCCCTCCTCTGGTCCTCAAAGGGCCCCCGGACCCCCAAAGGGCACCCCGGACCCCAAAGGCCCCCCCGGTCCTCAAAGGTCCCCCGGGCTCCCAAAGAGCCACCGGCGCCCCCAAAGGCCCACCCAGACCCCCAAAGTCCATCCCCGGGCCCCCCAAAGGCCCATCGAGCTCCCAAAGGACCAACGGGGTCCCAAAGGCCCCACACCGGTCCCCAAATGTCCCCCAGGCCCCCAACTGTCCTCCCAGACCCCCAAAGGCCATCCCCGGGCCCCCCAAAGGGCCAACCGGCTCCCAAAGGACCAATCGGTCCTCAAGTGTCCTCCAGACTCCCAAAGGCCCCCCAGTGCCCCAAAGGCCCTCCCCCGGTCCCCAAAGGTCCCCCCGGGCCAGAGAAGCGCCGCTGGGATGCGCCGTGGGCCAGGAACGCGCCGCCGGATGCGCCGCAGGATGCGCCGCGGGTCAGGAAAGCGCCGCGGGGGATGCGCCGCAGGGAGGCACCGCAGGAAAGTGCCGCAGGATGCGCCGCAGGGATGCGCCGCAAAAAAAGTAAACTAAAAAGTAAAAATTTCGAAATGTTATCCCCCAAACGCCCTCCTCAGACCCCCAAAGGCCCACCCCTGGGCCGCCCAGGTCCCCCGGGCTCCCCACTGGCCCACCCGCCCCCCAAGGGGCCCCCAACCCCCCACCCAGGGCCCCCCCCACAGTCCCCTCTCCATTTTTTTTTAATACTTTTTTATGGCTTTATAATATCTTTTCTGAACAAGTTCCATTCATAATGTAATTCCAAAACCCATTTTCCAACCTCAAAGAGTCCCCTCCCCAATTCATAAATACTTTCTTGAATTTTTTAACATGGTATTTTTTCTAACTTTTTTACGTATCTTAAAATGACATGAAATATGCTTACGGCTCTACAAATCGTACTCTGTTCTTGTTCATGGACACGACGCGGCTTTTCCACTGGTACTCTATGGCAGGTTATCGACACTACCGAGTTTATTGCATGCATTAAATCAGTATTTTTTACGCAGTGGGAGGATCAACACACAATTTATATCTGTAAAAAGTGAAGATGAATTATTCAACGAAAGTATGTGCACATGAAAAAATCATTGTCGTGTTGAACGCTGACAAGGAGAAATACCTGAACTATGAAACGAGTGCAAGCGGTAACACTATTGGAAATATATGCATGTGTTGTCATGACAGCGAGAAGTTAGATTTCTTTGGACTATCGAAATCATTCAAAATTGTTCAAGGTGGATATGCGAGAGTGAGAGCACCAGAGATGATAGTGCTAAAGGAGAATGCCAACTTAAAAATAATTGTCGAAGATCGGGGACAACTTCTAGCTAATGGTTCTGGTAGCACGATACTTATTGATAGATCCTATTCCCATCGTTCTGGTACTACTATTCAAATGAAAGCAAAGAAGAAAAGAAAGGCCTACTACTGCACTAGTTTAATAAATCATATCATGTCTACCTGCCAGAACTGCTATCTATGCAAAAATAATGTGAGAATAGACTGTGAAATCGCAGGAAGAATAAAAAGGACATTAGCAGACAGTATCATCAATGAATATAAAGATGAATTGACGGAAAGTGAAGCGCAAGTGTACTAATAATGTATAATATTGTATTTAACATATTTTATATCAATATTCTACATGTCCTTATTTCATTAAAAATATCATATACATTATTTTGTTAAGGGTTCACTATTTTTAGGGTATGCTAGAACGTCAAACGTTCAGAATAGCTATTAAAAAGGTCAGAGATGTAAGAAAAAGAATTTTAGAGATAATGATACTACTAGCAGGCTCAATGTTTCATAGAAGATAGAAAAGTTCAAGATCTCTTCTGAGTTTTACCAAAGAACACAATTCAATTCTAATTTCACCAGAGAAAATAAAAATCTTCCACTTAAGTTCTTTATTTCACAAAGACATAAAGAATTTAAAGTTCACTTCTAAATTTTTCCGTAGAAGATAGGAAAAGTTATACTATGATAGTGATTATTTTCCATGGAGATAAAAAGTTTCACTTTAATTCTAAATTGTCTTAAATTCAATTCCAACCTTTCTCAAAGAGTCAAATTTAAAGTTCTATTCAAAATATTTTCCCCGGAACAAGAAAAGTCCCAAGACATAAGAAAATTTAAAGTTCACTTCTAAATTTTTCCGTAGAAGATAGGAAAAGTTATACTATGATTGTGATTATTTTCTATGGAGATAAAAAATTTCACTTTAATTCTAAATTTTCTTAAATTCAGTTCTGACCATTCTCAAAGAGATGAAAAAATTTAAAGTTCTATTCCATATATGTCCCCGGAAGAAGAAAGGTTCAATTTCCAGTCTAAATTTTCTCAATTAAAATGAAATAGGTTGTTGTTGAAGTATATGGTCCCGAAATAAGATAAATTTACATCTTCAATTTAGATTTTTCTCAAAGAGATGAAAAAATTTTAAATATTGTTCAAATTTTTAATAATAAGATATAAAAGATCAAGTTCTAATATGAATTTTACCAAAGAACACATTTCAATACTAATTTCTAAAGAGTAAATAAAAAGCTTCCAGTTCAGTTTTAATTTTACCAATACAATAAAAAATTTATAGTTCAGTTCTAAATTTTTCCATAGAAGATAGGAATAGATAAACTGTGTATGTGATTATTTTCTATGAAGATAAAAAGTTTCACTTTAATTATAAATATTCTTAAATTCAGTTACGACCTTTCTCAAAGAGATGAAAAAATTTTAGGAAAGGTTTTAGAAGAGAATTTGAGGGTGAAACTCTGTGTTCGTTATAATACACAAGTTCCATTTGAACAGTGTTGTGAGGTCCTCTACCCCAACCCAAAGGGTTCCGATCCCCCACCCCAACCCCGAAGGAAGCCCCCGGTACTCAAAGGTCCCCCAAGCTCCCATAGAGCCCCAGCCCCCCCCCCCCAAACACCCACCTCAGACCCTCAAAGGCCCTCCTCTGGTCCTCAAAGGGCCCCCGGACCCCCAAAGGGCACCCCGGACCCCAAAGGCCCCCCGGTCCTCAAAGGTCCCCCGGGCTCCCAAAGAGCCACCGGCGCCCCCAAAGGCCCACCCAGACCCCCAAAGGCCATCCCCGGGCCCCCCAAAGGCCCATCGAGCTCCCAAAGGACCAACGGGGTCCCAAAGGCCCTACACCGGTCCCCAAATGTCCCCCAGGCCCCCAACTGTCCCCCCAGACCCCCAAAGGCCCTCCCCCGGCCCCCCAAGGGCCAACCGGCTCCCAAAGGACCAATCGGTCCGCAAGTGCCCCCAGACTCCCCAAGGCCCCCCGGGGCCCCCAAGGCCCTCCCCCGGTCCCCAAAGGTCCCCCGGGCCAGAGAAGCGCCGCTGGGATGCGCCGTGGGCCAGGAAAGCGCCGCAGGATGTGCCGCAGGGATGCGCCGCGGGTCAGGAAAGCGCCGCGGGGAACGCGCCGCAGGGAGGCACCGCAGGAAAGCGCTGCAGGATGCGCCGCAGGGATGCGCCGCAAAAAAAAGTAAACTAGAAAGTAAAAATTTCGAAATGTTATCCCCCACACTCCCTCCTCAGATCCCCCCCGCCCCGTTCCGGGTCCGCAAAGGTCCCCCGGGCCCCCCCCGGGCCCACTACCTCCCCCCCGGTCCCCCCCCCCCCCTCCTAGGGCCCCCCAAAGCGGCCCCGCTCCCTTTTTTTAATACTTTTTTATGGGTTTATTATATCTTTTATGAACAAGTTCCATTCATAATGTCATTCCTAAACCCCTTTTCGAACCTCAAAGAGTCCCCTCCCCAATTCATAAATACTTTCTTGAATTTTTTAACATGGTATTTTTCTAACTTTTTTACGTATCTTAAAATGACATGAAATATGCTTACGGCTCTACCAATCGTACTATGTGATTGTTCATGGACACGACGCGGCTTTTCCACTGGTACTCTATGGCAGGTTATCGACACTATCGAGTTTATTGCATGCATTAAATCAGTATTTTTTACGCAGTGGAAGGATCAACACACAATTCATATCTGTAAAAAGTGAAGATGAATTATTCGACGAAAGTATGTGCACATGAAAAAATCATTGTCGTGTTGAACGCTGACATGGAGAAATACCTGAACTATGAAACGAGTGCAAGCGGTAACACTATTGGAAATGTATGCATGCGTTGTCATGACAGCGAGAAGTTAGATTTCTTTGGACTATCGAAATCATTCAAAATTGCTCAAGGTGGGTATGCGAGAGTGAAAGCATCAGAGATGATAGTGCTAAAGGAGAATACCAACTTAAAAATAATTGTCGATTATCGGGGGCAACTTCTACCTAATGATTCTGGTACCACGATACATATTGATAGATCATTGTCCCATCGTTCTGGTATTACTATTCAAATGAAAGCAAAGAAGAAAAGAAAGGCCTACTGCTGCACTAGTGTAATAAATCATATCATGTCTATCTGCCAGAACTGCTATCTATGCAAAAATAATGTGAGAATAGACAGTGAAATCGCAGGCAGAATAAAAAGGACATTAGCAGACAGTATCATCAATGAATATAAAGATGAATTGACGGAAAGTGAAGCGCAAGTGTACTAATAATGTATAATAATGTATTTAACATATTTTTATATCAATAGTCTACATGTCCTTATTTCATTAAAAATATCTTATGCATTATTTTGTTAAGTGTTCACCATTTCTAGGGTATGCTAGAACGTCAAACGTTCAGAATATCTATTAAAAAGGTCAGAGATGTAATAAAAAGAATTTTAGAGATAATGATACTACTAGCAGGCTCAATGTTTCATAGAAGATAGAAAAGTTCAAGATCTCTTCTAAATTTTACCAAAGAACACAATTCAATTCTAATTTCACAAGAGAAAATAAAAATCTTCCACTTAAGTTCTTTATTTCAAAAAGACATAAAGAATTTAAAGTTCACTTCTAAATTTTTCCGTAGAAGATAGGAAAAGTTATACTATGATAGTGATTATTTTCCATGGAGATAAAAAGTTTCACTTTAATTCTAAATTTTCTTAAATTCAATTCAAACGTTTCTCAAAGAGTCAAATTTAAAGTTCTATTCCAAATATTGTCCCCGGGACAAGAAAAGTCACAAGACATAAAAAATTTAAAGTTCACTTCTAAATTTTTCCTTAGAAGATAGGAAAAGTTATACTATGATTGTGATTATTTTCTATGAAGATAAAAAATTTAGCTTTAATTCTAAATTTTCATAAATTCAGTTCTGACCATTCTCAAAGAGATGAAAAAATTTAAAGTTCTATTCCATATATTTCCCCGGAAGAAGAAAAGTTGAACTTCCATTTTGAATTTTCTCAATGAAAATGAAATAAGTTATTGATCAAGTCTATTTTCCCAAAATAATATAAAATTTACCACTTCAATTCAGATTTTTCTCAAAGAGATGAAAAAATTTAAAATATTGTTCCAAATTTTTCTTAGAAGATAGAAAAGATCAAGTTCTAATCTGAATTTTACCAAAGAACACAATTCAATTCTAATTTCTCCAGATGAAATAAAAAGCTTCCACTTCAGTTTTAAGTTTACCAAGACATTAAAAAATTTAAAATTCAGTTCTAAATTTTTCCTTAGAAGATAGGAATAGTTATACTTTGTTTGTGATTATTTTCTATGAAGATAAAAAGTTTCACTTTAATTGTAAATTTTCTTAAATTCAGTTCCGACCTTTCTCAAAGATATGAAAAAATTTAAAGTTCTTTTCAATATATTTTCTCTGAAGAAGAAAAGTTCAAATTCGATTCTGAATTTTCTCATTGAAAATGAAATAAGCTATTGATCATTTCTATTTTCCAAAAATAATATAAAAATTTTCCACTTCAGTTCAGATTTTTCTCAAAGAGATGAAAAATTTAAAATACTATTTCAAATTTTACATAGAAGATAAAAAAGTTCAAGTTCTCTTCTGAATTTTACCAACACACACAATTCATTTCTAATTTCTCAAGAGAAAATAAAAAGCTTCCACTTCAGTTTTAAGTTCACCAAGACATAAAAAATTTAAAGTTCTGTTCTAAATTTTTCTGTAGAAGATAGGAAAAGTTATACTATGATAGTGATTATTTTCCATGAAGATAAAAAGTTTCACTTTAATTGTAAATTTTCTTAAATTCAGTTCCGACTTTTCACATAGAGATGAAAAAAATTTAAAGTTCTGATCCAAATTTTTCATAGAATATTGGAAAAGTTATACTTTGATCGTGAATATTCAAGTTCTCTTCTGAATTTTACCAAAGAACACACTTCAATTCTAATTTCTCCAGAGAAAAAAAAAAAATTCCACTTCACTTCATTATTTCACAAATACATAAAGAAATTTAAAGTTCAATTCTAATTTTTCGGTGGAATATGGAAAAAGTAATACCATACTTGTGAATATTTTCACGGAAGATAAAAAGTTCTAGTTCAATTTGAAATTTTCTCAACGAAGTCAAGGAAAGTTCAAGTTCTCTTTTGAATTTTCTCAATGAAAAAGAAATTAGTCATTGATCTTCTCTATTTTTTTCTAAATAATATAAAAATTTTCCACTTTAGTTCAGATCTGTCTCGAAGAGATGAAAAATTTAAATACTGTTCCAAATTTTTCACAGAAGATAAAAAGTTCAAGTTCTCTTCGGAATTTTAGCAAAGAACACACTTCAATTCTAATTTCTCCAGAGAAAATAAAAATCTTCCACTTCAGTTCTCTATTTCACAAAGACATAAAGAAATTTAAAGTTCAATTCTAATTTTTCGGTGGAAGATAGAAAAAGTAATACCATACTTGTGAATATTTTCCTGGAAGATAAAAAGTTCTAGCTCAATTTAAAATTTTCTCAACGAAGTGAAGAAAAGTTCAAGTTCTCTTCTGAACTTTACCAAAGAACACACTTCAATTCTAATTTCTCCAGAGAAAACAAAAATCTTCCACTTCAGTTCTCTATTTCACAAAGACATAAAGAAATTTAAAGTTCAATTCTAATTTTTCGGTGGAAGATAGAAAACGTAATACCATACTTGTGAATATTTTCACAGGAGATAAAAAGTTCTAGTTCAATTTTAAATTTTCTCAACGAAGTTAAGGAAAGTTCAAGTTCTCTTCTGAACTTCACCAAAGAACACACTTCAATTCTAATTTCTCCAGAGAAAACAAAAATCTTCCACTTCAGTTCTTTATTTCACAAAGACATAAAGAAATTTAAAGTTCAATTCTAAATTTTTCGGTGGGAGATAGAAATATTAATACCATACTTGTGATTATTTTCATGGAAGATAAAAAGTTCTAGTTCAATTTTAAATTTTCTCAATGAAGTGAAAAAAAGTTCATGTTCTTTACTGAATTTTACCAAAGAACACAATTCATTTCTAATTTCTACAGAGAAAATAAAAATCTCCCACTTAAGTTCTTTATTTCACAAAGACATAATGAAATTTAAAGTTCAATTCTAAATTTTTCGGTGGAAGATAGAAAAAGTAATACCATACTTGTGAATATTTTCCCGGAAGATAAAAAGTTCTAGTTCAACTTAAAATTTTCTCAACGAAGTGAAGAAAAGCTCAAGTTCTCTTCTGAATTTTACTAAAGAACACAATTCATTTCTAATTTCACCATAGAAAATAAAAATCTTCCACTTCAGTTCTTTATTTCACAAAAGACATAAAAAAATTTAAAGTTCAATTCTAAATTTTTCAGTGGAAGATATAAAAAGTAATATCATACTTGTGAATATTTTCACGAAAGATAAAAAGTTCTTGTCCAATTTAAAATTTTCTCAACGAAGTGAAGAAATGTTCAAGTTCTCTTCTGAACTTTACCAAAGAACACACTTCAATTCTAATTTCTCCAGAAAAAATAATAATCTTCCACTTCAGTTTTAAGGTCCCCAATGAAATAAAGAAATTTAAAGTTCTATTCTAAATTTTTAGATGGAAGATATAAAAAGTAATACTATGACAGTGATTGTTTTCCATGAAGATCAAAAGTTTCACTTTATTTATAATTTTTCTTAAATTCAGTTCTGATTTTTCTCAAAGAGATGAAAAATTTAAAGTTCATTTCTAAATTTTATCTCTAGAAGATAGGAAAAGTTATACTACGATTGTGATTATTTTTCAGTGAAGATAAAAAGTTTCACTTTAATTCTAAATTTCTTAAGTTCACTTTCCGATTTTTTGCAAAAAGATGAAAAATTTAAATTTCTCTTCCAAATTTTTCATAAAAGATAGGAAAAGTTATACATTGATTTGAATATTAGACATGAAGATAAGGACCATAAATTTAATTCTGAGTTTTCTCGAATAAGTGCAAGATGTTCAAGCTCTCTTCTGAATTTTCTTAAATCAGTAAAAAAAGTTAGATCAATTCTTAATTTGAGCAATTAAAATGAAAAAAAGCGTCCACTTCAGTTCTTACTTCCTCAAAGACATAAAAAATTCAATGTTCTCTTCTGAATTTTACCAAAGAATATAATTCAATTCTAATTTCTCCAGAGAAAATAAAAAGCTTCCACGTTAGTTTTAAGTTCACCAAGACATAAAAAATTTAAAGTTCAGTTCTAAATTTTTCCATAGAAGATAAGAAAAGTTTTACTATGATTTTGATTATTTTCATGAAGATACAAAGTTTCACTTTAATTATAAATTTTCTTAAATTCAATTTCGACCTTTCTCAAATAGATGACAAAATTTTAAATTATGTTCCAAATGTTTTTTTAGGAGACGAAAAGTTCCATTTCGATTCTGAATTTTCTCAATGAAAATGACATAAGTTATTGATCAATTCTATTTTCCTAAATAATATAAAATTTTCGACTTCAATTCAGATTTTTCTCAAAGACATGAACAAATTTAAAACATTGTTCCAAATTTTTCATAGAAGATAGGAAAAGATATACTTTGATTGTGAATATTCTTCATGAAGATATGGAACTCCACTTTAATTCTGAGTTTTCTCGAAGAAGTACAAAATGTACAAGTTCTCTACTGAATTTTCTTAGAGAAGATAAAAAAAGTTAGCTCACTTCTGAAATTTACCATCGAAAATGAAAAAGCTTCCATTTCAGTTCCTAATTTCTCAAATACATAAAAAATTTAATTTTCAATTCTAAATTTTTTCCATATAAGATAGGAATGGCTATACTATGATTGTGACTATTTACCATGAATATAAAAAGTTTCACTTTATTTCTAATTTTTCTTAAATTCAGTTCATTCATCTAACCACCAAAAACAATAGAACTAGAACTTTTTATCTTCCGTGAAAATATTCACAAGTATGGTATTACTTTTTCTATCTTCCACCGAAAAATTAGAATTGAACTTTAAATTTCTTTATGTTTTTGTGAAATAAAGAACTGAAGTGGAAGATTTTTGTTTTCTCTGGAGAAATTAGAATTGAAGAGTGTTCTTTGGTAAAGTTCAGAAGAGAACTTGAACTTTTCTTCACTTCTTTGAGAAAATTTTAAATTAAACTAGAACTTTTTATCTTCCAGGAAAATATTCACAAGTATGCTATTACTTTTTCTATCTTCCACCGAAAAATTAGAATTGAACTTTTAATTTCTTTAT
This sequence comes from Artemia sp. Qi Xiang Cuo, assembly GCF_049724085.1. Lineage (NCBI taxonomy): Eukaryota > Metazoa > Arthropoda > Branchiopoda > Anostraca > Artemiidae > Artemia > Artemia sp. Qi Xiang Cuo. The sequence continues at coordinate 14,781,590 of NC_142796.1, forward strand.
GTCTTTGTGAAATAAAGAACTGAAGTGGAATATTTTTATTTTCTTTGGAGAAATTAGAATTGAAGTGTGTTCTTTGCTAAAATTCCGAAGAGAACTTGAACTTTTTTATCTTCTGTGAAAAATTTGGAACAGTATTTAAATTTTTCATCTCTTCGAGAGAGATCTGAAATAAAGTGGAAATTTTTTATATTATTTGGAAAAAAATATAAATGATCAATGACTAATTTCTTTTTCATTGAGAAAATTCAAAAGAGAACTTGAACTTTCCTTGACTTCGTTGAGAAAATTTTAAATTGAACTAGAACTTTTTATATTCCGTTAAAATATTCAAAAGTATTGTATTAATTTTTCAATCTTCCACCTAAAAATTAGAATTGAACTTTAAATTTATTTATTTATTTGTGAAATAATGAAGTGAAGTGGAAGATTTTTGTTTTCTCTGGAGAAATTAGAATTGAAGTGTGTTCTTTGGTAAAATTCAGAAGAGAACTTGAATATTCACGATCAAAGTATTATTTTTCCAATATTCTATGAAAAATTTGGAACAGAACTTTAAATTTTTTCATCTCTATGTGAAAAGTCGGAACTGAATTTAAGAAAATTTAGAATTAAAGTGAAACTTTTTATCTTCATGGAAAATAATCACTAACATAGTATAACTTTTCCTATTTTCTACAGAAAAATTTAGAACAGAACTTTAAATTTTTTATGTCTTGGTGAACTTAAAACTGAAGTGGAAGCTTTTTATTTTCTCTTGAGAAATTAGAAATGAAGTGTGTGTGTTGGTAATATTAAGTAGAGAACTTGAACTTTTCTATCTTCTATGAAAAATTTGGAATAGTATTTTAAATTTTTCATCTCTTTGAGAAAAATCTGAAGTGAAGTGGAAAATTTTTATATTATTTTGTGGAAATAGAATTGATCAATAACTTATTTAATTTTCAATGAGAAAATTCAGAATTGATGTTGAACTTTTCTTCTTCCGAGAAAATATATTGAAATGAACTTTAAATTTTTTCACATCTTTGAGAAAGGTCGGAACTGAATTTAAGAAAATTTAGAATTAAAGTGAAACTTTTTATCTTCATAGAAAATAATCACATACAAAGTATATCTATTCCTATCTTCTATGGAAAAATTTAGAACTGAACTTTAAGTTTTTTAATTTCTTGGTAAACTTAAAACTGAAGTGGAAGCTTTTTATTTCCTCTGGAGAAATTAGAATTGAATTGTGTTCTTTGTTAAAATTCAGATTAGAACTTGATCTTTTCTATCTTCTAAGAAAAATTTGGAACAATATTTTAAATTTTTTCATCTCTTTGAGAAAAATCTGAAATGAAGTGGTAAATTTTATATTATTTTGGGAAAATAGAATTGAACTTATTTCATTTTCATTGAGAAAATTCAGAATCGAAGTTGAACTTTTCTTCTTCCGGGGAAATATAAGGAATAGAACTTTAAATATTTTCATCTCTTTGAGAATGGTCAGAACTGAATTTAAGAAAATTTAAAATTAAAGTGAAATTTTTTATCTTCATAGAAAATAATCACAATCATAGTATAACTTTTCCTATCTTCTACGGAAAAATTTAGAAGTGAACTTTAATTTTTTTATGTCTTGGGACTTTTCTTGTTCCAGGGAAAATATTTGGAATTGAACTTTAAATTTGACTCTTTGAGAAAGGTCGGAATTGAATTTAAGAAAATTTAGAATTAAAGTGAAACTTTTTATCTCCATGGAAAATAATCACTATCATAGTATAACTTTTCCTATCTTCTACGGAAAAATTTAGATGTGAACTTTAAATTCTTTATGTCTTTGTGAAATAAAGAACTTAAGTGGAAGATTTTTATTTTCTCTGGTGAAATTAGAATTGAATTGTGTTCTTTGGTAAAATTCAGAAGAGATCTTGAACTTTTCTATCTTCTATGAAACATTGAAACTGCTAGTAGTATCATTATCTCTAAAATTCTTTTTCTTACATCTCTGACCTTTTTAATAGATATTCTGAACGTTTGACGTTCTAGCATACCCTAAAAATAGTGAACACTTAACAAAATAATGCATAAGATATTTTTAATGAAATAAGGACATGTAGAATATTAATATAAAAATATGTTAAATACATTATTATACATTATTAGTACACTTGCGCTTCACTTTCCGTCAATTCATCTTTATATTCATTGATGATATTGTCTGCTAATGTCCTTTTTATTCTGCCTGCGATTTCACTGTCTATTGTCACATTATTTTCGCATAGATAGCAGTTCTGGCAGGTAGACATGATATGATTTATTAAACTAGTGCAGCAGTAGGCCTTTCTTTTCTTCATTGATTTCATTTGAATAGTAATACCAGAAAGATGGGAATAGGATCTATCAATAGGTATCGTGCTACCAGAACCATTAGCTAGAAGTTGCCCCCGATCATCGACAATTATTTTTAAGTTGGCATTCTCCTTTAGTACTATCATCTCTGGTGCTCTCACTCTCGCATACCCACTTTGAGCAATTTTGAATGATTTCGATAGTCCAAAGAAATCTAACTTCTCGCTGTCATGACAACACATGTATACATTTCCAATAGTGTTACCGCTTGCACTCGTTTCATAGTACAGGTATTTCTCCTTGTCAGCGTTCAACACGACAATGATTTTTTCATGTGCACATACTATCGTCGAATAATTCATCTTCACTTTTTACAGATATGAATTGTGTGTTGATCCTTCCACTGCGTAAAAAATACTGATTTAATGCATGCAATAAACTCGGTAGTGCCGATAACCTGCCATAGAGTACCAGTGGAAAAGTCGCATCGTGTCCATGAACAAGCACAGAGTACGATTGGTAGAGCCGTAAGCATATTTCATGTCATTTTAAGATACGTAAAAAAGTTAGAAAAATACCATGTTAAAAAATTCAAGAAAGTATTTATGAATTCAGGAGGGGACTCTTTGAGGTTGGAAAATGGGTTTAGGAATGACATTATGAATGGAACTTGTTCAGAAAAGATATAATAACGCCATAAAAAATTATATAAACAACGGGAGCGGGGCCTGTTGGGGGGGCCCAGAGAGGGTGGTGGGGGAACCGGTGGGGGGGCAGTGGGCCCTGTGGGTGCCCGTGAGACCTTGGAAGCCCAGGGGATGGCCTGGGGGGGGCTGAGGAGGAAGTGTGGGGGATAAAATTTCGAAAATTTTACTTTGTAGTTTACTTTTTTTGCGGCGCATCCCTGCGGCGCATCCTACTGCGCTTTTCAGACCCCGCAGTGCATCCTTGTGGCGCATCCCCCACGGCGCTTTCATGACCCGTAGCGCATCCCTGTGGCACATCCTGTGGCACTTTCCTGGCCCCTGGCGCATCCCAGTGGTACTTCGCGGGCCCGGGGGGACCTGTGGTGACCAGAGGAGGGCCTTTGGAGCACAGGGTGGCCTTTGGCAGTCTGGGGGACACTTGAGGATCGTTTGGTCCTGTGGGAGCCGGTTGGCCCTTTGGGGGCCGGGGGAGGGCCTTTGGGGGTCCGGGGGACAGTTGGGGGCCTGGGGACATTTGGGGACCGGTGTAGGGCCTTTGGGACCCCGTTGGTCCTTTGGGAGCTCGATGGGCCTTTCGGGGGCCCGGGGATGGCCTTTGGGGGTCTGGGTGGGCCTTTGGGGGCGCCGGTGGCTCTTTGGGAGCCCGGGGGACCTTTGAGGACCGGGGAGGGCCTTTGGGGTCCGGGGTGCCCTTTGGGGGTCCGGGGGCCCTTTGAGGACCAGAGGAGGGCCTTTGAGGGTCTGAGGAGGGCGTTTGGGGGGCTGGGGCTCTATGGGAGCTTGGGGGACCTTTGAGTACCGGGGGCTTCCTTCGGGGTTGGGGTGGGGGATCGGAACCCTTTGGGGTTGGGGTAGAGGACCTCACAACACTGTTCAAATGGAACTTGTGTATTATAACGACCACAGAGTTTCACCCTCAAATTCTCTTCTAAAACCTTTCCTAAAATCTTCTTTCAAAATGTCTCTAACTGTTTCGCCGAAATAATCCCATAAAATGGATAAAACGGTTTCGCCCAAATAATCCCTAAACGTAATTTCAGCGTGTTCCTTTTGTTTGGCATCTCTGCGCTAACGCATTTCAAATTTCTAGGAAACCCTTTCCTACGTTAATCTCTTCATCTCATAAATTTTCCTAGCTAAACTATTAGGGTTTCGTTAGAATATCAATTTATCTCTCCGACTTAAAGCTCCGTGAAGCCGTATTTAAAAATAGAATTTCTATCTCTTTAGACTCCCGCATAATTCCAAGATAACAAGTGATGTCAATTATAATTCCTGACACTAAAGATCAATGAAGCCCTATTTAAAAATAGAATATTAATTTTCTCTCTGACCTAAAGAACGTTTATCCCTCAGACCTAAGATTAAAGAAGCAATAATGTTTCTTAATTCCCACTTCGTGAATCAATAAGTTCCCCTAGCGATTATGTAAATCAAGTTCTCAGGCCAGGCTAGCCAAACAATCTCGTATCATTCACCTCAAGCATGTCCATTCTCACTGACAACTAACAGACATAAAACAGGAACATAAATTGCTGTTGTCATCCTTAAATGTGACAAAATTCCTGTTTTTCCATTCTCGCTGACAAAAACCATAAAAACAGACATAAATGTGAGAAAGTTCCTGTTTTTCAAATTCTCACTGACAAAAACCATAAAACATTCATAATTTGATGTTGACATCCGAGAAAAACATCAAATAAATCGACCAACACACATAACCATCCAAGAAAACATACATAAATGTGACAAAATTCCTGTTTTTTTTCATTCTCATTGACAAAAACCATAAACCACGTGGTTCTATGCCCATATATGGTGTTAAAAAAGGTTGTAGGTGGCAGCAGGGGTGAATCGTCGGACCTCCTGATAGGGTTCTACTAATTTTGTTTATCTTTTTTTTTTATTTTTTGTTTAATGGAGTTCTTTACTTTTTTTTGAAAAACTTATTTTGTACAAAAATTTTTTTTGATTAGTTTCTGTTCGTTTTATATTGACATAGTCTTTTTCAGAGAGTAAGACTGAGCCTCTTCTGAAGTGAAACAACCATCTCTTCCACGAAAACCTTAAATACCCCCTGGGCATAACTTACAACCATTGTCCATAATCTCTGGGGTTTGTTTCAACTCCTAAAGCCTTGTTATATGATATTTAGACTATTTTGAATAGAATGGTTATCTCAAAAGTTCAATTAGTCGCATGTCGGGACAATACGACGTGTGTGTATTGGGGAGGTGGTAGCAGCCCTCTGATCACTTTGTCTCTTAATAAGAGCACTTGAGCGTCTGATTATCAACCCAATGAGCCCCCACCGAAGTTTATATGACCACACTTTCTATGAAAACCCTATATGTACCCAGGGCTTAACTTAAAACCCTTGCCCTGAGGGCTGTGGGTATTTTTTATCCTCAAAGAGTTATTTTTTCGGACTTTTCTGATAGGCTTAACAAAATGGCTATATACAAATTTTGGAAGTGTTTCAGGAAATGATAGGCGTGGGGAGGGGCTGGAATTTGTCCTTTGATCACTTTTGACTAATAAAAAAGGCACTAGTCCTCACAATTTCCAATCAAATGAGCCTTTTTTGAAGCTTCTACGACAAAACTTCTCCATAAAAACCTTATCTGTCCCAAGGATATAACTATGACCCTTGTCCTGAGGGTTATGAGGGGAGGGATGTCATACTCAAAGACATAATTTCCAGACCTTTCAACTACGTTGAACAAAATGGCCATATCAAAATGTCGATCGGAAATGTTCGGAGAAATGATGAGCTAGGGGGGGGGGCTGGTTCTCCCTCTGATCACTTTTAACTATTAAAAAGGGAAATAGACTTCTAAATTTACAATTGAAAGAGCCCTTTTTGAAGTTTTTACGAAAAAATTTTGTATAAAAACATTATATGCCCCAGGGCATAACTTACAACCTTAGCCCTGAGGGCTGTGAGGGGTTGTCATACTCAAGAAAATAGTTTCCGGACCTTTTAACTACCTTCAACAAAAAGGGTATATCAAAATGTTGATCGGAAGTGTTTGGGGAAATGATGGGCGTTGGGGGGGGGGCATTCGCCCTCCGATCGCTTTTGACTATTAATAAGGGCATCAGCCCCCGTAATTCACAATTAAATGAGTCCTTTTTGAAGTTTCTACGACAATGCTGGCAAAGACCTAATTTTCAGAACTTTCAACTACGTTGAACAAAATGTCTATCTCAAAATTTTGATTGGATGTGTTTGGGCAAATGGTGGGCGTCAAAGGGGCATTAGTTGCCTTCCAATCACTTTCAACTATTAAAAAGGTACGAAAATTGGAATGTTTTATTTAGTTATGCTGACTGTAATGCGTTTTCTTTAAATTATATTGAAAAATAAACATTCCCCTTACAGTTACATCATATGGGAAAACTTAGCAGTAGATACTCAGTACTTTTTCACAATATATATTCCTATATACCTATATATATATATATATATATATATATATATATATATATATATATATATATATATATATATATATATATATATATATATATATATATAATTATATATATATATATATATATATATATATATATATATATATATATATATATATATATATATATATATATATATATATATATATATATATATATATATATATATATATATATATATATATATATTGAACTTGAGTAAATATTGATAAAAATCAAGGAGAGAATTAATGGCTACAGTAGTTTTTTTAAACATCTTGAGATAGCCATAAATATAGGGCTATCTCAAAATTGTGTTTGGGGAAATGGTGGGCGTTAGAGAGGGGTTAGTTGCCTTACAATCACTTTCGACTATTAAAAACGGCACTAGCCCTTTCTATTTCCAATCGAATGAGCCCTTTTTGAAGTTTCTACGACAACACTTTTTATAAAAAACCTTATATGCCCTTAAGGCATAACTTACAACCCTTGCGCTGAGGGCTGTGGGGGGATTTTCATCCTCAAAGACATAATCTTCGTACTCTTCAACTACGTTGAACAAAATGGTTATTTCAAAATAATTATTGGATGTGTTTGCGGAAATGATGGGCGTGGGAGGGGTTATAGTTTTCCTCCTATCACTTTTGACTATTAAAAAGGGCAGTAATGCTTTCAATTTCCTATTGAATGAGCCGTTTTTGAAGTTTCTATGACAATGCTCTCTATACAAACCTTATATGCCCCCGGGGCTTAACTTACAACCCTTGCCCTGAGGGGCGTGGGGGGTTTAGCATCCTCAAAGACATAATATCCAGAACTTTCAACCTACGTTGAAAAAAATGGCTATATCAAAATTTTGATTGGATGTGTTTGGGGAAATGGTGGGCGTGTGAGGGGGGTTAGTTTCTCTCGAATTAGTTTCGACTAGCCTATTAAAAAGGGCATTAGTCCATTCAATTTTCAATTGAATAAGCCCTCTTTGAAGTTTCTACGACAACATTTTCTATAAGAAAACTTACAGCCATTATATTAACCCTAAAAAGGTGAGCTTCACAAAAAGTTTCTTAGACGGTAATATTTCGTAAAAATTACTACTTGGAGAAACATCGAATTTTAAAACTCGTCACTTAAATATATTTTAATAGTAAGCGAGACTTATCGAAAACAGATCTTCAGATAATGCTTTACCCAGCACAAAAGGTTAATTTCATTTCTTGGATTCACATGGTGTGCATGACTTCGCACGGTGTTCACCGCAGAACGGCTTTTTGCAGTGGTTGCAAAAATTGGTAGTCATTCGGCGACTGCGCGCTGGGCAGAAGCTGCAGGTCATTCTTCTCCCTTCCACAGACGTTCCCGAACGTATTTCACCTGTCAACTCCATTGTTTGACTGATATCGAGTCTTATCGAGCGCTGCAAAGTGGGGGTTTCTAAGCGAGTGGTCATATCCAGCTGGGTCAACTCTTTGAACAGAACATTCATAAAATCCTTTCATGAAAGTGGTCTTCCGCTAGATTTGGAAATATTGAAGGAGTATATGACATAATTGTTGATACAAACGATGTTGATCAGCCCATAAAACATGCACATGGGCCACCTGTTGGTATTTTGAGCCGCTGACATTGAACTAAACATTTTGTCAAATGTGTCTACACCGCCTTTGGTGTTATTGTAGTGCTCGATGATCTCAGGCTTCTTGGCTGGATACATGATACTGGTAACCTCTTGGCAAGTTGACAAAAGCTGGGCCATTTTTGATAGCTTAGGAGGATATAACACTAGAGTAAGCTCCCGATCGAAACATAATATTGAGGTTCCTGTGATTCTCCCTTTGCTTACAAGCAGCTCTTCTGGAATTTCTCTCTTGTTTTTTCGTACTGTATCAACTGTAGTCAGTCGATATGGTCCCTTCAGTAGTTCTGCTGCAAATGGAATCGATGTAAACCAGTTGTCAGTCGTGACATTTCTATTTGTCAGTGTGAAAAATTTTTGCTACTCATTTGTTAAATCAGAAAATAGCCAAATTTAGCATTTTCGTGTGCTATTTCCTCAGAAAATTGGCTACGAAAAATGTCACCAACGTCAATAAACTTATCTGGCCTCACTGTCCGAAGAATCCTGCTAATAAACAAGTTTTTATTAAAGAATCCATTTTCCTGAAATAGGTGAAAAAGTTACATAGATTGTAAGATTTAGTAAATTTTAAAGCTCACCCTTAATATCTCCCCAATCAGTTCAGATAATAAAACCTCGGTGACGGCACAAGAACCGGCTAGTCATAATATTAACATATCGGGGAGGTCGGTTCGCGCAATGCATCCGTTTCCATGGCAACCGCTAAAAAGTGTTTTTGCGTCGTAAAATTTACGAAAGCTTACCCTTCTAGGGTTAAAGGCTGTGGGGGGGGTGTTATCCTGAAAAACATAATATTCAAAACTCTCAACTACATTGAACAAAATGGCTATCTAAAAATTTTGATTGGATATGTTTGGGGAAATGGTGGGCGCGAGAGGGTGTTAGTTGCCCTCCAATCGCTTTCGACTATTAAAAAGTACAGTAGCCCATTCAATTTCCAATCGAATGAAAATTGAAATGGCTAGTGCCTTTTTTAATAGTTGAAAGTGATCGGAAGTCAACTAACACCCCTCCCACGCCCACCACTTTCCCAAACACATCCAATCAAAATTTTGAGATAGCCATTTTGTTCAACATAGTTGAAAGTTCTAGAAATTATATCTTTGAGCATGACACTTCCCCCAAGGTCTTCAGGGCAAGGGTTATAAGTTATGCCCTGGGGGCATGTGTGGTTCTTATCGAAGGAATGCTCGTATAAACTTCAGAGAGGGCTCATTTGATTGGAAATTGAAAGTTGTAGTTCACTTTTTAAGCGTCAAAAGATATTGGAGGATATCCCCTCCCTCCGACTTCCTTTTCCCCAATACATCCGATAAAAATTTTGAGATAGCTATTTTTTTTTTTTTTATTCCAATATTCACGGCGCCAGGTATTTCAAAGTATCTGATATGCCGCTATTCATTTACCTCTTTCAATGGCCTCTGGGTTTTTAATATCTTTTTAACCTTTTTTTGAAGGTGTCAACAGAGGGATTTGCAGGGATAATATCCCTATGAATATCGTTCCAGAAAGAAGTGCAACGCTAGATGAAGCTGTTCCTCAAGTACTCGGTTTTCGGCGTATACTCCCTTGGATAATTGGACCGAGCTGTGTGCCTTCGTGTCTACCTTGTCGGCTGGACGAAGGGGGCACAATTTGAGAGAGCTCGTCTGAGGGAGGCGAATTCATGTACTTTTAGAAAACAGCCATCGACGGTACATCAAACCTTTCATTTAGAGGCTGGAGCAATTCTTGTGTAGAGGTGCAGCCCGCCCTATTTGCCCTATTCTGGCTCTTCTGAAGTGGTGCCAAAAGCGTTTTCGGAGCACCAGCAAATAGCGGGCATCCATATTCAGCTATGGGTCTAATACAAGACTTGTAGAGTGGAATGATTGAGCTTGATGGAAGAAGGTTTTTGCAGCGAAGAGTAACTCCCAGCTTTCTTGCGCAGGAGGTTCTCACCCGATCAAAGTGGTTGATCCAAGAGAGATCGGTTGAGAAATGAATCCCCAGTAGACGAAGCTCGTCAACTCTCTTTATAGCTTCATTTTTGAAGATGAAACTGGGGTGTTCGCGTGGCACCTTTGATCGGGTAATTAGAAGCTCCTTTGTTTTCGATGCATTGAAGTTGATCATCCATGCATCAGACCACTTTTTAATTTTCAAAAGATCCATCTGTAGGGAAAGGGAGGCTTGTGTTGGGTCTTCGTGTTTAGGGACGGCTGAGTGTGTCGTGGTATCGTCGGCAAAGTGATGCAGAGGGTTTACGAGGTTGTCTCCCATGTCGTTTATGTAGATAAGGAAGAGCGTAAGTCCCCAGACACTGCCCTGGGGTACCCCTGCTTTCACTGGATATTCGCGGGAAATAAACCCGTCAAGAACAACCCGCAGTGAACGATCGGAAAGGAAGCTCTCAATCACTTTTAATAGACATCCACGAACACCATACACATAGAGTTTCTTTAGCAGGCCACGGTGCCATACTCTGTCAAAAGCTTTCGCAATGTCGAAGGATAGTAGCCTGATGTCGTATCCCGTTGCCAGTAGTTCTATCCACTCCTGATATAACAAAAACTCAAGGGTCGACAAAGCCTCCCTGGGCCCGGGGGCAGGCGTTGTAGGTTATGTTCCGGGGGCATATATGTTTCTTATGGAAGGGATGCTCGTATAAACTTCAGAGGGGGCTCATTTGATTGGAAATTGAAAGTTCTAGTTTACTTGTTAAAAGTCAAAAGAGATAGGAGGGCACCTAGCCCCCCTCCCTCCACGCCATTTTTTCTCAAACCCATCTAATAAGAACTTTTAGATAGACATTTTTCAAAAAAATAGTTCAAAGACCTTATAACGAAAACTCCAGGGTCGACACAGCCCCCCAGAGCCCGAGGACAGACGTTGTAAGTTATGCCCTGGTGGAATGTATGGTTCTTATGGAAGGGATACTCGTAAAACTTCAGAGAGGGCTAATTTGATTGGAAATCGAAAGTTCTAGTTCAGTTTTTGAGAGTCAAAAGAGATTGGAGGGCAACTAGCCCCTCCCCCTACGTCCATTTTTTGCGAATGCATCCGATAAAAATTTTGAGATAGCCATTAAGGTAAAAATTGTTCAAAAGTCAGATAACAAAAACTCAGGTGTCGACACGATCGCCCAGGTCCGGTGGCAGGCGTTGTAAGTTATGCCCTGGGGCGTATATGGTTCTTATGAAAGGGATACTCGTATAAACTTCAGTGAGGGCTCATTTGATTGGTAATTGAAAGGTCCAGTTCACTTTTTAATAATCCAAAGAGATCCGAGGGCAACTAGCCCCCCCACGCCTTCTTTTTCCAAACCCATCTGATGAAAAATTTGAGATAGACATTTTGTAAAAAAAAAAAAAAAAAAAAAAAAAAAAAAAATAGTTCAAAGGTCAAATAAGAAAAACTCCGGTGTCAATACAACCCCACCAGGGCCTGGGAGAAGGCGTTCTTAAGTTATGCCCTAAGGGCATGTTTGGTTCTTATGAAAGGGATACTCGTATAAACTTCATAGAGGGCTCATTTGATTGGAAATTGAAACTTTTAGTTCACGTTTCAAGAGTCAAGAGATTTAAGGGCAACTAGCCTCCCCATGCCCTTTTTTCCCCAAACGCATTCGCTACAAATTATGAGATAGCCAGTTTTTTACAATTGTTCGAAAATTAGACAACAAGAACTCCGATGTCAATACAACCCCCCAGGGCCAAGGGGGTAGGCGTTGTAAGTGTTGTAGGTTTAGACTTTTACAATCGCAGTAGGTTTTAGACTTTTACAGTGAGAGAAGGAGGCCATACCCAAACTCTTGTTTGTAGTGATTTTTGTTCGTTTCAAGCTTGATTTGCATATTCAGGTTAGGTTTCGCTCATTTTAAGGTTTATTTATTCAATTATATCGGTATCTAATGTACGTTTGTTTGGATTGATTGTCTATTCAATTTCTGTTCGTTTCAAGTTTCATTTATACTTCAGTAGCTAAATTTTTTTTTCGTCTAAAGATTTATTTTCATACTTAGTCTGAACATTACTCGTTATTTGATCTATTTATTCATTTATATTATTACTTGTTGTATGTTTTTTGCTATGATTGTTTATTTAATTTCTGTTCGTTTTGGGTTTTAATTTTAACAGGTATTGTATCTGCTGATCTTAATTTTAAAATGACATTTACTTTTCTTTGAAAAACTTATTTTTCGGAAAGTTTTTTTTTTAATCAATTCTAATTAACGGCCTTTGTGATTAAGGGGTTATTCTTAAAGAATTGGAAAAAATTCGAACTTTAGCGTAAAGATCGGGGTATTGACTAGGGGTCTCTTTCATATACGGTGTTCGCTTTATGTTTTAATGTCGCTCCTTACTTTCAGTTAAAAAAAAACTAGTTTTGTTTATTTAATAGATATCATAAAGGCAAAGGTATATTAACGGAAAGGGGAAGGAGGCAAACTGGGTTAATGGGGGTTAGTTGCCCCCCCTGTTCCATAGCAAATTACGCCCTTGCTAAAATTTGGTTGCGATTAATTTCCCGAAAGTTTTACTTGTTGGATTGACTAGGGATTTTGGAAGATGGAACTTTTCGTCTATAATGGGCTAGATTTTTGTTTATCAGCTTGTAAAATACTTAGTTTTTTTTCGTACATTTCCACATGCAGAGAAGCCGCCCATGGTTTGCTGTTTTTGTAATATTTTTCCAGACAGATTTTGTTTAGTAGGCAACTCCGAAGTTTTGTGAAAGAATTTGTTTTATTTTAGTGCAAGTGATGGTACTTTAGAAGAGAAAAATGTGTTTGTTTTCTGATAGTTCTGTTTTAAAAAGTGTGCTTTAATTTTATTTCTTAAATTGTGCTTAAATTGTCTGTGGTGTGTTTTTGTAAGTTCTCCTGTGCCCCGGTGTGAAATGTTAAGTCAATAAAAAAAAATATTTAAGTAGCCTCTCTGTTTTCGTTTGGTGAATCGATGCAAATTGAAATAAAATTGTTTAAAATTATTCTGAGATATCCGGTAACAAGAATAAAATTTTAACAGAGAAAGTAATTCATTCTAGTCAGTGGCGGATCCAGAGGGGGGCGCCCCCCTAACGTAGTCTAAAGCAGTGTAATTTATTTAAATAACGCAAGTTTGCGTTAATTAAACTTGCTACTAACGCAAGTTTATCGGATAAACCTATTTTTCGCCCCCCCCTAAAAAAATCCTGGATCCGCCCCTGATTCTAGTTATATGATTGTAACTATCCATTAAGTAGTTAAAAAAAAAGAAATAGTACACACCAAAAACATTCCATCCTGGTGCGTGAATTGAAGGGGTTGGGAAACGCCCTCTAGATATTTTGCTTTCCCCCCTTCCCCATTTGTTTAAAGGATACCCTTTTGGTATTTTTACTGAAAAGATAGAAAAACAGCAAAATTGCCTCCCCTTAGATTTTGAAGATACATTTGGCCCCCTCCCCCACCTTACATTCTCTTCAATTGACGCTCCTGTCATTATTTTCTAGGGAATTGTGGCAATTCAGGTGTGAAACATATCCGTATATTGTAGGCAAAGTCGTTCAAAGGGGGAGGAGCAAGTTGAACAAGGTGCCATGGCTTGGAGGTTGCCCATTTTGATCAAATTTTTCACTTAGATTTGTTTTTTGCTTTTATTTGAGTCGGGATATTATATTTATATTTGAGAGAGGTACTGTAATTCATTTTTCCCTAGGGCGCCACCAACCCTAGGAACGCCACCAATCCTTCCGTTAAAAATAGTTAAAAGTTGTCTTCAGGGTCGTATCCAGGATTTTTTTGGGGGAGGGGGGTTTATAAAAAATTTTTTTTCAAGGGGTATTTACAAAAGTGATTTTTTTCCGAGGGGGTAGGGGTACAAAAACTTTAAAAAACGCATCAAAAATTGTCATTTCTGTTATGTTTTTACGATTCAGACGGTTGTTTCGGGGGGGGGGGGGATCAATCCCCCAACTCCCACTGGATACGGCCTCGGTTGTCGTAAAATGGTGAATAAAAATGTGGAATTGGGCTGCAGCGTGTTGTTTGTTTTTTATTTTTGGAATTTCCCTTCGGTAATTCGACTCAAAATTAAAGTAAAATTTTTTAAAATAGTTCTGGGATATGCTGTAATAGAATTAAATTTTGACTAAGGATAGTAATTCATTCTGGTTATATCAATGGATCCCAGAATTTCTACCGCTAAAGCAGTTAAAAAAAATAGTTAGTACGCCAACAAAATTCCACCCAGGCGCGTCAATTGCTGAGAGTGGCCATTCCACTCTAGACATTTTGCGCCTCCCCCTTTATTCCGAAGAATCCGTTTTATTGGCATTGAACCAACAAAATTCTCTCCCGCTACACATACTAGGAATGTAAATACAAAAAAGTATTATCTCATTCTCACCATATGCAGGGAAATCGTGGTAATCGAAGTGCGAGATATACCCGTAAAAAGCAGGTAGAACTGCACGTTTTGTTTGGAAAGTAGTCTTTTTGCCACTTCAGAAATATATATATATATACTTTTGTTGGCTGACTCGACTAATTTGGTCGAACATATTATTCAGACATCCGTTCTTGGATAATTTTTTGAGGATTAGCAGATTTGTAGGATTATTTCTGCATACACTGTTATTCCAAAATATATCTGAAAACTGGGAGAGGGGAAATTCCCATCTCCTTGAGATTGATCTGAAGAACTGATCGGCCAGAACTCTATTTCTTCTGCAACCGAACTTGGCAAATTAATTGAAACAGTTAAACAGGGTGTTTGCACTAGTATCTCCTGAATCATCTCAGGTTGTGTCAACTATTCTTCCACAAAATCTAGAGTATAGCACCATCCGCTCGTTTTATTGGTGGGTAGGGGCAAGTTTCAGCAAGAGTCTGCCCGCATTAAAAAATCGTGTGCATAGTGTGATAGCGTGTGTCACAGAGGTACGAGGTACGAGGAGGTGTGGCATAGTAAAAGTGTCCCATACATGGCAGAATAAGTGGAACTCAGAGATATAACCCAGGTGACGAAGAGCGGGCTACCGCTCGAGTTTCAGATATTTGAGGAACTTTGAAAAATGTTTGACAGTCTTAATTGTCCCGCCACTTTCGAGAGATGTTAAAAAACTAAGATTCATGATCTAAATCATGAAAGGAGAATTATCACCACTACGACTAACAACCTGCAGTGCCAAGCTGCCTGAGGCCAACACAGCTGCGCGCGCTCCTCCTCCATCCCAATCTTTTCAAAGCTTCCCTTTTTACACCCTCACAAGAAGCACCAATTCCCCTTGAATCCTTTCTTACGACCTCTTCCTATCCTCTTCGGGAACCTGCTGCTTTTCGTTTTGTCCTAGATGATTAGCCGAAAATAAGAAATATAAATCTAATATTCACCTGTTCGTACTTTATTTTTATATATATATATATATATATATATATATATATATATATATATATATATATATATATATATATATATATATATGCTTTCTACCTTTGAAATCTGAAGAGATATCAAACAGTCGTCATAACGAACTGTGAGTAAGTGTGAGTAAGGAGCGACCCGGCTCGATAGTAATCGAAACTCTAAAAAAAGAATTGTGATACAATAGATGCATCAAAAGAATCGGATTTTTACGCTTATTCTAAATATATTAGTTACATCAAGTTTAGTGTTACTTATCAAAAGTTACGAGCGTGAGAGAATTTGCCTTATTTTCGAAAAAAGGGGAAACGCCCTCTAAAAGTCATAAAATATTAATGAAAATCTCACCATAAGATTCACCGTATGAGAGAACCCTACTGTATAGGTTTCAATCTCCTATCTGCAAAAATGTGGAATTTTGTATTTTTTGCCAGAAGAAAGATCGCAGATGCGTGTTTATATTTTTTTTTTTTTTTTTTTTCCATGGGTGATCGTATCGACCAGTGGTCCTAGAATGTCACGAGAATGCTCATTCGAATGATAACGAAAATTTCTAGTGCCCTTTTTAAGTGACCGAAAAGATTTGAGGGCAATTAGGCCCCCTCCCACGCTAATTTTTTTCCCAAAGTCACTGGATCAAAATGTTGAGATAACCATTTTGTTCAGCATAGTTGGAAATCAAATAACTATGTCTTTGAGGATGACTTAACCCCCACAGTCCCCGGGGGAAGGGCTGTAAGTTATGAGCCTTGCCTATTGTCTACATATAGTATTGGTTATTAGGAAGTATAGCCTACAGACCTTTTCAGGGGGATTTTTTTCTGAAGGGGAGGGGGAGAAGCTTATGTGTGAGGATCTTTCCATAGAGGAAATTTTCATGGGGGCAGGGAATTTCCATAAAGTTTTGAATTTTCCAGCATTTAAAAAAAAACAATCAGGAATTAAATAAAAAAACAAGTTCTTCAACTGAAAGTAAGGATAAACATTAGAACTTAAAACAAAACAGAAACTATTAATTCTACGGGAGGGGGGTTCGTGCCCCCCTCAATACTTCGCTCTTTACCCTAAAGTATATTTTAGTAATTTCAAAAGGGCTATTTATTCTAATTAAACGGCCTTTGTGATTCAGGGGCCATTCTTAAAGAATTGGAAAAAAATTCGAACTTTAGGGTAAAGAGTGAGGCATTGACTAGGGGGAAAATCCCCTCATATTACGTATATGAGGGAGTTCGCCCCCTCGTCAATACCTCGCTCTTTACGCTGAAGTTCGAATTCTGTTAAATAATGGTTTATATAAGCAGTATAAGCAATATAAACACATATAAACAATATATAAACATATATAAACAATATATAAACCGATATAAACAATATTTTGTTTGTGTTATTTTTCGGTCAATCGTAGCATTTAATTTTATCTCAAGCAGCTTAATACGCGGTTATAAACTTAATACGAAAAGAAAATATTACGTATTTAAGGGGGGCTGCCTCTCCTCAATACCATGCCTTTACGCAAAATTTTTGTTTTTAACTTTTAAAAGAGGTTATTATTGTAATTAAACAGCCTTTGTGATTCAGGAGTCATTCTTAAATAACTGAAACAAACATTAAACTTAGGTTATTATAAGTTTTTTATTAATTAAAAAAGTAAAAATTAATATGGAAATTTTGTTTTAATTATTCATGTACCGTGAGCCAAATTCAAAACCTGCATCAATTCAACAACGTTCAGAAATTAAATAAAAAAAACAGGTTTTTTTTAACTGAAAGCAAGGAGCGACATTAAAACTTAAACGGACAGAAATTATTTCGTATATGAAAGGGGCTGTCACCTCCTCAACGCCCCGCTCTTCACGCTAAAGTTTGACTCTTTTTCACAATTCTACTTTTTAAAACAATAAAAAAAACTTTAGCGTAAAGAGCGAGGCGTTGAGGTGACAGCCCCTTTCATATACGGTATAATTTTTGTTCGTTTTAAGCTTTAATATCGCTCCTTACTTTCAGTTAATTTGTTTTTATTATTTAATTCATTTAAAGGTGGGGCTGAGACCTAACTCTGAGAAATCTGAATGGGAGATCATAAATATAAGAAGTGTTATCCACGCACCCTCGACCTGAATAGTGTTCTTTTTCCTTTTTCCTATCTTAAATGAGAAATCTTCGGTGACATTCTGGGTATTCATTCACATTACCCGTCATGGAAAAACCCAGACTCCTTTTTTCATCGAAAAAAGAGGACAATAAATCATGGTTAGCAGCAAACGAGTCCTTATCAATTATTCCACGAGGTTCTTCAAATCTAAGTTTAACCAATGGTATATTGACTATCATAGGACATACCCAATAAAATTAAGGGTAGTTTATTTAGTTCAGACCTAAGTAAGCATTATTATCTGCAAATGACATCTTCTTTTGTCTTCTCCCTGTTCTTTTATTTGTTTTTGGGATTGGTTATTTGAGGTGTCTTTTTGATAAGTGGAAGACATTTATGCATTCAAAGTACCAAGGACAATGAAAATAAGACCTGATTGTTTGAATTGGTTAAGTGGAGACTTACACATCCATATACACGTTAAAAAAAGTTAGAAAAAATGAGCATTCGGTTTTTAATGAACAAGACCTCAATATGCAGTTATGTAGTTTTTAGTAGTAGCGGGCACCAAATTTAAAAGTAAGAATCGTGGTGAAAAATTGCCCAAAGATAAGTTGAAACATACGGCTCTAAATAGCTTAAAAATCTATTCCTTTGAAGGTCTAGTTGTCTATGGGCAGCAATAAATTGTTAATGTTTGAATTTCGGATGAAAGGCGTTGTCAGATTTAACTGGTTAATTTTACTTATTTATTTTAGCTTTTTAACGTGACAACATTGACAAAATTTTGATACTGCCCTGAATACTTCATATTTTCAGACAACCAAAAGAATTATTTTTTGAAAATTGGGTTTTTAAGTATGAAGTCGATCCAAAGGGCAAAAAATGTTTTTTACTTTGATGTCCTTAATGATTTAAATTGCGTAAATTTTTATTAGTGCTTTTGCACCAATTGGTAAGTCTAGAACAGGTCTCAGTACTGTCTAGAACAGGTCTCAATTGGTAAGTCTGGAACTGAGAACTTAAGAAAAGTGAAACATGACGGTTTTTATGATGTTAATAATAATAGTTTATATATAAGTCTCTATAAAAGAAAATAAGTGGAGCAACGAAATATAAAGAAACTAACTGTTAATTAGGCAGATCTGTTTTTGAATTCCAAATACTTGGTGGAATTTTTCAGATTGCACTCAGGAGAGTCAACCTAAAAAGACGGTATTTTTTTCTATCCAAATCGCATTTCTTTAAGCAATAATATTGATTTACTTTTTGATCTCATCATGAAGCTCATTGACGTTGTGAAAGCGAACGCAAAACTCTTAGTTCGCTCACTAAGTTCTGCGTTTTCCCTTTTATCTGATAGATTAGAGGATTTTCTTACAGTTCCTTTCATCTTTAATTTGCGGTCTCAATCAAATCAAGTCAAAAGTTTTCTGACCTGATCACAAGGTTCATTACAACACCGAGAAGAAGAATGCAAAGCTTTTTATTCGCTCATTTGTAAAATAACAAGGGTTAATTTTATTTTAGTGGTTTTACCCAGTTCTTCAATCAAATAAAGTTATAACGTTTTTGGCTCATGACGAGGTTCGTTATGACGTTGAGAAAATGAACGTTTAAACTCTTTGTTCGCTTACTTGTAAAATTTGGAGTTTTGTATTTGTTCCCTAATCTAATAGACTGGGTGATGTTCTTAGAATTCCTTTGATGTTGTGACCTCAGTCAAAGAAAGTCAAAAGGTTTAACTTCATCACGATGTTTATTATGGCGTTGAAAAGTAGAACGTCGGAACTCTTCGTTCGCTCTCCTGTAAACATTGGACTTTTAAATTGATCCCCTTATTGAACAGACAGGGGAATTTGTAATTACAGACTGCGTACATTAAATACAGCTACAAGAGTATATAAAATACACATGAATCATGCTTTACGCTTATGCATTATTAATGGTTTGGGTTTGGCGTACGACTTCATGTTTATACTCGTTAGGTTAGTTTTTTTTTGTTTTGTCTTTTTTTTAAGTGAAGGTTGGGCGCTTAGCCATTGGCTTGATTTTGAATCACTTAAGGCTAACACTTATTTTGGTCGAGTATCTGTACATCCTGGATTTATTGTATTTTGGCATAGCGCCTTACGTGCTAATCCGTGGCGATGGGTCCGTTACTGTTTTTGAAAATGTGGTTGTATGTCTATAAATAGTTTTTCTTTTGTTTTGTTAACATTGTTTCTTTGGGAATGCGTCATAACATCCAACCGTCAGAACATCCAACGTCATAACATCCACAAAATCCGTCATAACATCGACAAAAAGAATCCGTCAGAACCACCAACCGTCACAACATCCAAAATTTTAAAACTTTAGTTTTTTTAGGGTCTAGGGGGAGGAGGTACCTAGGTTAGGTTAGGTTACGTATTTAACATATGCTATGCTTTTCCAACCCCCCCCCCACTGATGTGCAAATATATAGCCGAAATTTGTTTCTAAACTATTATATACTTATTGCTATTATATAAATTTATAAATTTTTTTGGATGTTGTGACGGTTGGTAATTCTGACGGTTGGATGTTATGACGGTTGTTGCTTGTGACGGTTGTTCAAAATAATAGCACCCCGTTTCTTATGCATTATGATTTACGCTTTGACATATGAACTGGGGCCATCTTTACTGAACCGTTGCTGGGTAATTCAAAGTGTGAGAAAAAGACTCAAGCCAGGGTAGTTCGTAGGGTGGGAGACTGAGGGCCCATTTTATGCGACCTCAGTGGCTTTAGAACCCCGCCTAGGTTTTGTGTAGCTCAGAGTATGCTAGTTTTCATCCATATTAACGCTCTCTGGATATATAAGCTATGCACGTACAAGTTTTTTGTTTTTTTTTGTGTTTTTTTTGGGGGGGGGGCGGATTTTATTCAAGGTTTTTGGGGGTGAGAGTAGGGAGGAATGATAAAAAGCGTTTTTATAATTTGAATAAAAATGTACACAAATTCGAAAAAATAAGAGTTCGAGGGAGACAAGTCCTGAGGCTCTCCCCCTGTGTACGTCCCCGATATAACCCTGGAGAAAAGAATTGAACTTTTATCAAGAAATACAACTGGGTCTTTTTACTGAACGTTTTGTACCTAATTCGATAGTGCAATTTTCCATAATTCAGCACAATTTTTTCGCAATAATAAACTTTAGGAAGTTATTGAGTACGCTCTTATGAAGGTTTCAGTTATAACTCCCCCTACCCCTAAGGCCTTCTTAATCTTTGAATGGTTTTCTTGCTGAAGGAAATTAGAGATCCCTGAACAGAAATACTTGAGAATTGCTGCCTTTCACATTATTCACATTTTCTTGATATTAATTAGCAAACAACATCGGATGGATAAGTTAATAATTCCTTACCTAAGTTTTCAAAAACTTTTAAATTTGAAAATACGATGTATTTGCTTGTGGGGAAAATTTTCAGGGAGAGAATTTTCCAAATACTTTGAATTACAAATTACGATTGTTATTATTACACGGGGGTAAAATTTTTTCGCGGAGGTGCAGTTATCCGCAGGGGATATTTTTTTTTTTGGGGGGGGGGGGAAGTAATTTCCTTGATTTTTCTTTTGGATTGCAGCAACGTGCGACAGTTCCAGAAGTAAAAAGTTGTGGCCTAAGAAGTTTTTTAATGTCATCTTTCACTTTTTAATAAAAAACATAATATTGTTTTTCTAGCATCTATAGTTTTGCTTAATGCTTTTTGTTCCCTCCCTTTTTTTGTCTGAAATATCAAAAACTCAATGAAAAGGTAAATTGTATCGAAACTATGGATGCTAGAAAAAAAAGATAAGCTACTTAGGCTACTTTTCTAAATTTATTGTACAAAACTACAGTTGAAAACCGTCCTAAACAATTAAAGTAGCTTGATTCCGCAAAACAGGGACGAGTTGAAATTTAGAAATGTTAATCTCTAGTACATCTTAGAACTTACAGCCAAAATGTTTGACTCGAAAAAAGAATTTAAGCATTCTAATGCCAATAGGATTTGTATGTTTAATCCCTAAACCAGGTTGTATTTTCTCCATTCCCTCCATTTGGGTAAGGATTTTTTAAATTTTTGTATCCGAAATTTCAATATTAAAAAAAGGATTACATTTTGGAATTTAGTAGACCTATCCAAAACTGCATTAGGAAAATTGGTAATTATGTATTAACACCACAGTAGTAGAAGTTGCGCTAATATTAAGATAGTTTAGAAATAGACATACTTTAAATGAAAAGAGATTAAAAACCCAAAATTGAAGTAAAATTTTTTTTGTCAAAATTGAGATAGACTAAGACCTATCAGTAAATTTTCTGATTAACTGCGTACTGAGATAGCTAAGAAATAGAAACGCTCAGAATCAGTATTTCGTCCTGAATCCAAATATAACATTAATTTGTGTTGGAAATGAAATTTACCCCATCTCCGTTGAATGTGGAAACATTGAACGTGTGTACTAATATGCCTACCACGAAAGAAGTCAAGTTTGGCTAATGCTAACGAAATAAATAAAATAGGCGAAAATATAATAGTTTAGAAACAATTAGCTAATACGCACATGTGGAAAGCATAGCATACATAAGTACTAACTAGGTCCTCCCTAACCTGACAACAGTTTAAATTGTAAACGCCATAAGAAATCACGCTTTGCGATCCACTTATCCATTGCAAATACCCGTTTGACTTGTTTCCTGTAGTATTTCCTTGTATATATATAGCGGTGAGTAAGATATAACGCATAAGTACCGAATTGTGTATATGCCACGAATTTTCCATTGGCTATTTTGACAAACCGTTGAATCAATTTGAAGAAAAGAGTGGCATATATACTTTTTAGGGTAGGCCTATATATTTGCACATCAGGAGGGCGGGGTAAATCTCATTTCCGACGCAAATGAATGTTATATTTGCATTAAGGATGAAATTCTAATTCTAGTATATGTCTATTTCTTAGCTATATCAATATTAGCGCAAGTAATTCTGCGATTACGTTAAAGTGCCGGAAAATTTCCTACGTAAATATATAATTGAAATTTATTTTCTTCAAAAGCTAAAACAATCATTTCGTAAAAAATAGACAAAATCCGTAATAAATAGAAATTTCTGACTACATCCATTAGTGCCTACAAAGTTCAATTGGCTTTAAACGGGAGAAAAAACTAGATTTCGCAGCATTGACAAATGGGTTACAGATCGTCAGATCTTATGTTTGTGTTAACTGGTTTTACACCGAATAGTCACTGATGTCCCCAATGTAACGTCTCTTGATTATCAAGCCTAGCGTCTGGAGGCCTAGCCTAAGGTTTCTTTTTTTTAAACAAATAAGTAGTTTTTGATGATAGCAATTTGGATTTGTTTGGACGAATCAGCTGACAAAAAAATAATCAAACGTCCTAGATATTGGGCATCGTTTGTTGGCTTCCATCCAAACTTAACCTGTTGTGTTTGTATTCGTTTGGCAGTGTTCCCAATGTAATTATTCTGGCTGTCACCAAAAATGGTACATACTACAAAAAAAATTGAAGTGCTCCAGTAGTGCCAATTCATGAAAAATGTTAGAACGGGAGTTTTCAAAATCTAGTGGGGGGGGGGGGCATTTGTACCTTTTTTCCCGATTTTTTTTTTTTCAATGAAAAGATCAAGAAGGTTATTTTTCAATAAAAATACCAAAAAATTGATTTTTTTTTGGGGTGGGGGGACCCAAGGGTAAGAGACAAATGCATCATCCCAATTGGCGCCACTAAGAACCACCTTACACATGTCTCCTCTGAGTCAGTTCTTTGTGCATAGGTTTAGCCACGGAAGCTACGGGATATGCTCATCCCTTACCGCAGTCGAGGACAAGCAAAAATAAAATGCCCACGTATCTCTTTGCCAAGCGCTTCTCTGCTGTTTCATTACACAATAGTAGGGGGTGCATACAGTAGTAACATAGGAGGGGCAACTTAGATTTGGAGACGGAGGCTTTTTGTTATTTTCACAAAAGAGTAGACACAACGGGGGCTTTGAATGTGCGTCGAAATGGTGCATTTTGCCTCCTTTTATGCTAAAATTTTAATAGAAGTTAGCTTCTCCTAGGAGATATCAACGTTCTGGAAAAAAGGATTAGGTTTGGAGAAATAGGTCAAACACTTGGCCTGTTTCTACTCCTGTGCCTATCCAGTAGGTTTCCATTTAATTGTGATAATAGACCTTTGTATGTTTTTTTTTGTTTTTTATTCCCCGCAGTCTTTTCTGCTATAATAATATAGTAAATACAATATTAGAAATGTATTTTTCACAAAAATTTGTTACACATCCCCAGGGCTTTGGAGCCCTGGCAGTTGGTAGTTTGGATGCCCAGGGCTAGTTGGAGTCTTAGTAAATTTTTGGGTACTTTTGTGTTATAGCGACCATACTCAAAAAGCGAAGTTGGGTTAATCATAATGGAATATACCAAAATATGATGAAAATATAATACTTTAGTAACAAAATTATGGAAACTACAACAGAGAATTATGGACAGCTGAACGCCCAGAACGCATTATTTTGAATATCAACTCTATATATATATATATATATATATATATATATATATATATATATATATATATATATATATATATATATATATATATATATATTTACCGACTATATATATGGTTATATATAGTTGGCCACTAAAATACCAACTATATCCGTGGTTAGCCTAACCTAACCAACTCTATATATTAAATATTTAATTAAAATGTACCTGCTTAGTAGTTTATCTGACTCAAGCTAAGCTAATTATCTCCGAGTACACACAGAGAAAGCGGTTTTACGCCGCTTTCTCTGCTACCGCTACACCGCTTCTCTGCTACATCGCTTTTTCAAAGTGTGGTCGCTACAATACACAAGTACCGTTATAATTTATAACTGACTACACAGCCCTGCATCCCCCTCCTCAAAAGAAATTCGTGGTTAACCCCTCCCTACCTTATGCACTACTTTCATACTTATGATATAACTTACGAATGGCGGGACTAGAAGTAATAGTTCCATACAATGTAATTGATTGATCTAGGTTAGGGACGTACATGGGGGAGGGACCAAGACCCCACTCCTATTTGGAATCTTGGTATTTTTGGAATTTCTGGTTACTTTTTATGCAAATTATCAAGTTAATTTTCTCTTTTAATAACTGAACCTTCTTTAAAAACTATTACTGCCCCCCCCCCCGAAAATAACTTCTGCGTAGATGCCAAGTCTTAATATTAGACAATCAAATCTTAATAATGTAAAAAAAAAAAAATAAGAAAATCAACCAACTTTGTACCATAATACAGAGGCTTTTTGATGCGCTTTTGAGGCGGAGTTTGTGCTAATTCTGCTCCTTATTATTCCTCTCTGAAATCAGTTGACTCTTGAACGTGGAAGAGAGAACAATTACTGTCGGATAAAACAAGGAAGACGGCTGCTAATATAATTGATGGATAAAATGAAGTTTTGTGACATATTACTATAAATTGGTAATTATTTAAAGATAGTCCTCTAGATGAGGGGTTTTGGTTAGGGACTATCTTGGAAAGTAGTTGAGCTATGTGAATAAAACCGCCAGGAATGCATCCAGAGCCTCAATGATCTCCTGGGAAGATGTTTTGAAGCACCTACCTCCATTCTTTGGTAAATATCTACAAAATCATATTATTTAGTTAGGAATAAAGTGAATACACCATTCGATGCCTTTTTTTTTATGCTTATTACGAATAAAATAAGCATTTCTATAGGATTTGATTTCCAGCCCCCCCCCCTATATATGCAACTTCAGGGTTAGGTTAGGTTAGGTATGGGCTATAGGCCTAGAGGGGGGGGGCTGAAATTCATTTACAGTAGAGATGCTTATTATATTCGTAATACGAATCAAAAAAGACGTCGAATGGTGTATTCACTTTATTTGAAACTCAATAATATGATTTGGTATATATTGACCCATGCTTTTTCCCTCAGAGGGCACTGACCGTTGATGACCTTTAGCAAACTTTTAGTTATAAAATAAAAACCTTGTAAAGTAGATCGGTACTGGTCCATTATAGGCTATGTCACCCACCTCTAGGCTATAGAATGTACAAGGAAATACTACACGAAAACCAGACAAACGGGTATTTGCTAGATAAATTGATCCCAAAGCATGGTTTCTCATTGAGTTTACAATATTTAAACTATTGTTTATTGGGGGTTTAGGGGGGGGGAAGGTACCTAGGTTAGTTTAGGTTGCGTATTTAATATATGCTATGCTTCCCCCTCCACCCCTAATGTGCAAATATATAGCCCAAATTTGTTTCTTAGCTATTATATATTCATCCTATTGTATTTTATTTCATTAGCATTAACCATACTTGACTTCTTTCGTGGGTAGCGTATAATGCACAAGTACCAGTAGATCTTCTGCTCAAATGACGCACT
Organism: Artemia sp. Qi Xiang Cuo; assembly: GCF_049724085.1. Classification (NCBI taxonomy): domain Eukaryota; kingdom Metazoa; phylum Arthropoda; class Branchiopoda; order Anostraca; family Artemiidae; genus Artemia; species Artemia sp. Qi Xiang Cuo. The sequence continues at coordinate 14,807,635 of NC_142796.1, forward strand.
TCTGCTCAAAAATGTTTTGAACCTATACTTCTGCTCAATCCCAATTTATAAGGTTTTAAATAACTGTAAATTTATTATTTAAATTTAGAAAAAAAAACCTTGAAGCTTAAAAATCTATTGAAGCAACAGGAATTGGGTTTAAGCCTAGAATTGGGGCTACTGCGATTCCACTATGCTTTACCCCCCCCCCCCTCTAATTTCCAAATATACAGCCAATCTATATATTCCCTCTGCGTTTTGCCATGTGTCACTGTCAACGCTGACGAAATGAAGAAACGGAAAAACACATGGGAAATGTACAATTTGGGCTATGTTCATAATGCCAATTAAATAATAATAATAATAAAACTTCCCGGTAATGAACCTGGAACCTCCCAAAGGGCACTACCCTTTTATGAACTTGGAACAAAGTGTATTGTAAAAATGAAATTTTAAGGAATAGATTTACTGTGCAAATGAGGCCCAAGACTGTTTGGATTTTGAGGCTAAAAGAGTCTGTAGATACTTTTCCTAAATCCTGATTTATAAGAATTTGGGTAATTATCTGTTAGCCAGTAGCCCAGTATACGCTCGAGGATTTGTATCTGTAAAATCAGACACCAACCGGTTTATTGCTGTTTTATACGGAGACAATTAGCTTCGGATCAGTGGAAAACTACATTGTAGCTATATTTTAATAAATATTTAGTTGGTATTTTGGTTAGGTTACATTTTACATGCAGCTCCGTTATGCTTAACCTCCAATCCCTTCTAATGTGTAGATATACAGCTCATATTATATATAGGCCTATCCTATCTATCTCCCAAGCGTCTCAGATGTTTCAACTCTGTACCTGTTGATCCAAATTCTCGAGTGTGTACTGGCTAACAGATAAGTACCAGAATTTGTTTTAAAATGTTATTGTAATGCTCTTACAAGATTTCCCCTCAAAACTAGTGTTGGGCGATATTAGATATTGATATATTGCACCAAATATTGATATCGAATATCGAAACCTCAATGTCGTTATCGAAAACGATATCATTTTGGCTTTTTCTGGTATCTACCGGTGAACGTCCAGCAGAAAACATCCAACATAGAAATTTACTTCGCAATTGGCCGAGAAGAAGAATAATGTATTCAATCCTCTGACTCACATATGCTGATACAGAGCATGCACAGCTGTATCCATAAGTTGACAAAGGCCTGTTCTTAAACTACGTTTAGTGTGGGTGTACTCTTAAAAGTTGCAGAGAACCTCCAAAAGTCTTGGCTGCATAAAATATCTACTAAGCTTATAGGCCTTGCTCAAATCACACTTTAGGTCAAGTCACGATTGCCAACTACCTCAATTCACGTTTCTAGAAATTGTGTATTAACTATGAATGTCATCTTTAAGTTGAGAATAAAATAGCAAGAGACATGGATTGACCCTTACTGGAATTTTCTTCTTTGGAATAGTAAGAGACGAACCTCAAAGACTCGGGCAGCTAACTAAGCATAATACTATATGCAATGGTTTGTCAATCAAGAATGCAGTTTTTAGTGGAAAAATGTATTATCCCTTAGAAATAATTTATTTTAGTTACAAAAGATTTTTAACCCAATTAATTTCCTTTAAAATGAGCCATTGAACAACTCTCTACGATGTTCCAGTGCCAAGCTATCTGTGCAAAAGAAAAAAAAAAAAAAAATATACTGTTTAGGCAGAATGTTGTAGTAGCTTCCACTTTTCTTGATTTTCAAGCCAATATATTTCCCTTGCTGTTCAAGCCAAGGGACAGAAAGTTTCCTATACAGGGGTTTCGGGCAAGGCGGTTCTAATAGTGTACTTTTTGTTTTGATCTGACTTTCTTTTTTAGGAGCTATGGGTTTTTATATTTCTTAACATTGGACTTGATCGTCTCTTACTAGGTTGCTAGCTACCGCTGCAACCCGGATCTGTATCAACAGATGCAAGTGTCGTCACAGTCCCTGTGATTCAGCCACTGCAGAATCAAGCCAGTTTGTGGGGAGCACATGACGGAGTTTCAGTAGTCAATGCAAAGTAAGCTTCGTCAGCAGCTGCATCTATCTTCCTGAATGGGGTAGGAGGATTTTGTAAGGGAAGATTTAAGGGAAATGGAAACTTATTGGAAGGGTGTGGAGAGGCTCTCCAGATTTTCAGTTGGGAGTTTTTAGTTCCAGTAAAAAGTGATTTTTAGTTCAAGTCGTGGAAGTTTTTGTAATATGGGTCTCAGAAATACCTATACGAACTTGTCATAAAATTAGTGGGTACTTGTTTAGAATCCAAAAAACACGCCAGAAGTGAAGTTTTGTTAATGGTAATGAAATAAAACAAAATAGGATACAAATCTAATAGTTCAGGAACAAATTGGGCTATATATTTTTACATTGGGGGGGGGGGGAAAGCATAGAGTATATTGAATACGTAACCTAACTAAACCTAGGTACCTTTTATTCCCCCTAGCCCCCCCAAAAAACTAAAGTCTAAATATAGTTCCCGGAGTGAGAAATCCCTTGTTTATACAACGTCTTATGTAAGTTCCAGATAATGCCTATCTGATATTCGCAATACGATTCTCGCATGTTTTCTTTATTCTAGACAAGTAGCCTACCAATTAGTGGCCATGTACGCCACCAATGTCCTTTCTGAAAGTGGATTCCAAGCCTGATCATTTAATCAAATATTTTGTGGTAACAATCTGTAAGTAAGGAGCAACTCGGCCCAATAACAGCCGAAACTCTAAAGCACGGAATTTTGATAACAATTAATACATCAAATAAATTGGCTTTTTATGGCCAAAATTCATCAAGTTTCATGAACCCATCAAAAGCTGCGAGCCTCAGAAAATTTGTATGAAAATCTATATAAAAAATGTTTTTAGACAGAGTGGGAACGCCCCTAAAAGGTTCTGTTGTTTTTTTTTGGCCAGGGTGATCGTATCGAAGCAATGATCATACAAGATCGGGAGAGGGGCTGCTCAAACGGAAATTACAGTTCTAGTTCCCCGTTTTGTGACCACAGAGATCGGAGGGCAACTAGATTTACCCTCCATCCCATGCTCCTTTTTCCCAAAGTCATCCGATCAACATTTTGAGATAGCCATTTTGATCAGTATAGTTGAAAGGTCAAGTAATCATGTCTCTGGGGATGAAACGACCCTGCAAGTCCCTGGGAAAAGTTTTGTAAGCTATAAAATTTGTCTAGTGTTTACATGTACTATTTGTTATTGGGAAGTAAACAAATATTTTTGGGGGCGAGTGATTTTTCTGTGTAAAATTTCTACACTATTTGTTCTTGAGAAGTAAAGAAATATTTTTGGGGGCGAGTGATTTTTCTGTGTAAAATTTCTTTTGCTTAAGTTGTTACAGTTTTATTACAGGTCAAGTAATCATGTCTCTGGGGATGACACTGCCCTGCAAGACCCTGGGGAAAGGGTTGTAAGCTATGAAATTTGTCTAGTGTTTACATGTACTATTTGTTATTGGGAAGTAAACAAATATTTTTGGGGGCGAGTGATTTTTCTGTGTAAAATTTCTACACTATTTGTTCTTGAGAAGTAAACAAATATTTTTGGGGGCGAGTGATTTTTCTGTGTAAAATTTCTTTTGCTTAAGTTGTTACAGTTTTATTACAGGTCAAGTAATCATTTCTCTGGGGATGACACTGCCCTGCAAGTCCCTGGGGAAAGGGTTGTAAGCTATGAAATTTGTCAAGTGTTTACATATAATATTTGTTATTGGAAAGTAAACAAATATTTTTGGGGGCGAGTGAAATAACCCAGGTAAAATTTTCAAAGTTATCTGGGGAATATTTTCGTGGGAGTGGTAATTTTCTGCAGCAGAAATTCTCCATGGGGGAATTTTACGCGGGAGATTTTGCCAAACCCTAAAGTTAATTTGAGCAAAAAATTGATCAGAAATATCGAAATCTATGTATCGAATATCGAAAGTAAAAATATCGATATATTGTTTAATTAAGACATCGCCCAACACTACTCAAAACTAGCTACAATCAAACAGTTCGTGGTAACGAAAGGAAAGTAAGGAGCTACCCGGCTCAATGCTAACCGAAAGTCTAGAAAACGGTATTTTGATACAAATAGATACATCAAAAGAATCAGATTTTAATGCTGATTTCAAATATATAAGCTTCATCAAGTTTAAGTATACCTATCAAAAGTTAGGCGCCTGAGAAAATTTGGCTGATTTTCGAAAAAAGGAGGAAAGAACCCCTAAAAGCTATAGAACCTTAATGAAAATCACACCATCAGATTCATCGTGTCAGAGAAACTTACTTTAAAGGTGGTCCCATCTACAAAAATGTGGAATTTTGAATTTTTTGCAAGAAGAAAGATCAAGGGTGCGTTTTTATTTTTTTTTTTTTTTTTTTCCAGGGGTGATCGTATCGACCCAGTGGTCCTAGAATATCGTGGGAGGGCTCATTGGAATGGAAATTAAAATTTATAGTGCCCTTTTTAAGTGACCAAAAAAAATGGAGCGCAACTAGGCCCCCTCCCACGCTCATTTTTTTCCCAAAGTCACCTGATCAAAATTTTGAGATAGCCATTTTGTTCAGTATGTTCGAAAATATAATAAGTATGTCTTTGAAGATGACTTAATCCCCGAAATTCCCGGGGGGAGGGCTGAAAGTTATGAACTTTACCCAATGTTAACATATAGTATTGGTTATTTGGAAGTATACAGACGTTTTCAGGGGAGATTTTTCCTGGTAGTGGGGGGTGGGTTGGGGGTTATGTGGGAGGATCTTTCCATGAAGGAAGTTTTCATGGGGGAAGGGACATTGCTCTGAAGGGGACGCCGGACTTCCCAGCATTATTTAAAAAAAGATCAGAAATTTAATATAAAAAAACAAGTATTTCAACTGCAACAGCAGCAACATCGCAACTTCAAACGAACAGAAAATATTACATACATAATTGGGTTCACCCCGTAATCAATGCCTCGCTCTTTAAGCCAATGATTTTTTAGTACTTTCATAAGAGCTGTCTATTCTAATTAACGCCCTTTGTGATTAAGCGGTTGTTTTTAAATAATTGAAACAAATTTCAAACTTTAGCTTAAAGAGCAAGGTATTGAATAGTGGGTGAAACCCCTAATAATCAAATTAAAAATATATGAATATAGAAGTTCGTTACGTAAATTGATTCGTAAGTTACGTATATTTATTACTAATAAAAACGTTCGTAAATAAAATTAAACAAGTTTCGAGAAAGCCATTTAACTAAATAAAAGTAAATTAATATGCAAATTTCGTTTTAATTATTCATGTACAGTGATCCAAAATCAAAACCTGTATTAATTCAAAAACTTTCATAAATTAACTAAGAAAAAAAGTTATTCTAACTGGAAGCCAAGAGTGACAATAAAACCTGAAAAGGACAGAAATTATTCCGTATATGAAAGGAGCTGTCACCGCCGCCCTGCTTCACGCTTTAAGTAAAAGTTTTAATATGTCACACAAATAGATTTTTTAAAAAAAAAAAAAAATTTAGAGTAAAGAGCGAGGCGTTGAGGAGGGGACAGCCCCTTTCATATACGTATATTTATTACTAATAAAAAAGTTCGTAAATAAAATTAAACAAGTTTCGAGAAAGCCATTTAACTAAATAAAAGTAAATTAATATGAAAATTTTGTTTTAATTGTTCATGTACGGTGAGCCAAAATAAAAACCTTCATTAATTAAAAAACGTCCAGAAATTTAATAAAAAAAAAACAAGTTTTTCAAACTGAAAGTAAGGACTGACAGTAAAACTTAAAAAAAGCCGAAACTAGTCTGTATATGAAAGGGGATGTCTCCTTCTCAACGCCTCGCTCTATACGCTAAAGTTTGACTCTGTCTCACAACTTTATTTTTTAAAACAATAAAAAACTTTAGCATAAAGAGCGAGGCGTTGAGGAGGGGACAGTCCCTTTCATATACGGAATAATTTCTGTTCGTTTTAAGTTTTAATGTCGCTCCTTACTTTCAGTTTAAAAAACTTGTTTTTTTTATTTAATAACAATAAAGTTCTTGCTTTATACTTATCAAAGAAGCTATTTAATTGATTTTAAGTTCGCTTTCAGTTTCATTGTATTACAGCTGTCCAGAAACAAATCTTGGGTGCGGGTCTGTCTACAGGGCTCTGTCTCTGAATAAAATTTTCCTAGGAGGCTCAAAGATGAAGACTGAGGTCTTTTTGTTCTAATAGTAGTTTAGTTTTTGCTTAGGTTGTTACAGTTTTATTATTCCCTCAAGAGTATCGCTAAGGGGGAGTACGGCAGAGAATCAATTGGAACAACTAATTCTTTAACATTAATATTTTAATTTCTCTTGAGTATGATTTTTTTTTTTTAGCTCTAACCAAAAAATGCTTTCACAATAATTTTGAATGTTCGTTCAAAGTTCGATCATCTAGAATATTCAAACCTTACTAGTCGGAGAAGGTTAAAATACCTTCTTGGAATCTCGTTTGGGCTATAGATCTATTTTATTTTTTTTTAGTTCTATTCACCCAGCACAAAATCTTTCCAAGTTTACCTAGGTTTATGTAAGAACTGGAAATCAACTTCGTAGATGTTAACTCGGGCGGCATATGCATTCATCTAATTTGTTATCTACATCGGTCAACAACTTTCCGAAATAATGAAAAACCACTATATTGTAATGTTGCCAGTGTCCCGGCAAAACACTTAATCTGGGGAGGAATTCTGACGGTCTCGGCCGTAACCGCTCTACTGTCGTAAGTCAAGACCCATTTTCGGCCAAAAGTAGGTCTTGATGCCCGAGGGTAGTTTGAATCTACTAGAATAAAGGGAGTATCTTGAATCTACTAGGATATCAGATACTACTGCTTTACCCACAGTTAGTTGCATCAAACCGCTTGAGGCTAACACAGCTCCCGCTCCTGCTCCACCCCAGTCTATTAAAGCTTTAGACTACTCGTTACGCCCTTTTGTGAAGTTCCAGTTTCATCGAGATTTTTCTTGTGATCCAGTCCCCGGGATTGCCTGCTTTTCTTTGGCCCCAGATGAATGGTTAAAAAGCACATCCTTTGGCAATCTATCATCCTTCACCGTAACACGTGGACTAACCATCTTGACCGTTCTGTCAATACAGCCCTAGAAAGTGAGAACAAAATACTTTTGGTTCGAGCTTATTGCTTCACATCAAATCTCTGGTTTCGAGCAAGAAGTAAATCTAGAGGAGACATCTGGTGATTACACCGCCGTTACTAATCGATAGAATATAGTCGATAGCCACGTGGTACATCTAACTCAAACCCTGATTTTTGCAGGGAATTTTTTTATTATTTAGAATGGATGTTGCAGTGGGGGGGACATCCCCTCCCTTCATTTACCTTTTGACAGACCTTATCCTAAAAAGTTTAAATTCTTGCCTACAAATTGGTGAAAGAGAAAAGTTAATCAGAATAATGGGCATCAGTCTTGGCTGTAGTCTCCTAATACCTGTGGATTTAAATCCTTATCCTGCTTCTAGTGACAGCCTAGTTTAAATAGGAGACATTCCCTGACATTTTTAGACTTCGGCCAAACTCATTGCCAAAATTGTTAAATAACATACCTTTGCAAACCTAGGTCAAAGTCTGCTAATACCAAGGCCGTATCCAGGAGGGTTAGGAGGTTTGAACCCCCCCCCCGGAATGTCCGGGAAAATTGCTTTTTTCACCACTTTGAACTCTTTATGTAACTCCCATATTTTAAGCTTACCAAATCACAAGGTCACTCTAATTACCGGCTTAGCTTCAACTAGTTGCCGTTGAGTGAACAATAAAGTCAATTATTAGGATTAGGCAGCATATCTTCTTCAGCTCAGCCTTCTCTTAGCTGGTGCAATCCAATCCCTTGTATCTAACACTGTATCAGTTTGACACTGGTCAGTTTGTATCTAACACTGAAACAATGAGAAAGCGACAAGCGGATAACGACTTATTTCGATACTTTCAAGGGAAAAGGCCCGCACTAGAAAGCATGGATACCCTCAAAAAACACGTTCGCAATCAATGTTCGCAACTCAAAAAACACGTCGAATTGATTTTGTTCTGTGAATTCATTTTGTAACTATTAAGTTTCTTAACTTCAATATACGGTATTTTATGTTCTTATCTTTTGTCTTCTTTTACCGTTAGACATGGGTTAGGTCCGACCCGAGGAGAGCCCCCCTCCCTGAAATAATTTCCTGGATACAGCCTTGGCTAATACAGTTGACTTATCAACTTCTAAACGTAGCTTGACTTGAAACTCAAGACACTCAAAATTTTAAACTTTTGCTATCTTTTTTTTTTTATTTTAAAGTTTGTTGCCAAAATATGAAACACTGTTGTTACAAATCTTGGTCAAAGTCTGCTAATACATCTTGTGGTTAACCACAGAAGCTCAATACAACATACATTTAATTATGATTACAATGAAAACCGTCATTATATATACCATCAGCTGAAATTACAGGTTAATTTAAAATTCATTTCAGTATATCGCAGTTCAAATTTCACTATGGCAGAAAGTGCAACGGAAATCTCATTCTTCCTATTCCCCTTCTTCTTAGTACCCGTATCCGATTTAGGTGGATATTTCCGATAGTATCGTGTTTCTTAAGGGTATGCTACCCTCCAGAAAAAAGTGAATAGAACAAAATGAAATTTGTTACAATGGGTTTCAATGGGTCTTTTTATTGCTTTCTAAGTGTCGGATAACATCTAGATTTACAAACATGTTATCATCAGGGTCGAACAAACACTGGGTTTTTAATTGGGAAGGGAGGGGTTCAAAAGCAGGGAATTTAGTTTAGGTCCCTTTTTAGGAATTAAACAACCCAAAAGAGCATGTGCTTTTGGTACTTGTCTAGAATCCGGAAAACACGCGAGAAATGAAGTTTCGTTAATGCGAATGAAATAAAACGAAGTAGGATGAAAATATAATAGTTCAGAAACAGATTTAGGCTATATATTTGCACATTAGGGGAGAAGGGGTAAAGCATGGCATATATTAAATTCGTAACCTAACCTTTTTTGCACCTTTTTGCACCTATTTTTCGAACCTTTTTTTCCCCTTCAACCACAAAAAACTGAAGTTTAATGTCACGGAGTGAGCATTATCTCACTATGCAGCGAAAATTGGTTTTTCATTAAGCATCTTTGAGATTTCGATGTGGTCTTTCTCGCGGGTTTTCTGGATCCTAGACAAGTACCATGCTTTTTTTTTAAGTCCAATTTGTAGATAAACACGCAAAAGTTAAACTTTGTGGAATATTGGAAGGCTAAATAAAAGAAAGTTTTTGAGCCCTAAAACTCAGCCGATTTAGAATTTTTATGCATTTGTTTCTGATTTTTGTGGGATGCAAGGGACTGGTTGGGGTTTTGGTCCTTTTTTTGACAATACTTCCATAGTTTCCTTACTGTTCTGGAGTAGGATTGGATCTTTGCGAATAAACGAAACCATTTTTTTTATAACAGGAAATTATATATAATAAATCGACCTGTTAGTTCAGAATTGGAGGCAGGTATGGGTAGGGCTTGGCAACTGTTTTTGGCTATGGATCAATATCAGTCAAACTACGAAAATTAAAAACAACACAATATTTTCATTTTAAAACAATCTTGATGAATTTGTTTTCATCAACTGCATTGCTAAGCACACAGCTAGACACCAAATCATTTTTCACCTGTTCGTCCCTATTTTTTCGCTATATTTTAAATGTGACAGTGAACTGTTCTAACTTACAATGTAATTTCTTTGATTATCTCGGTAATTTATTTTTAATTGCGGAGACATTTAAGTACATATTTGGAACAATTTATCAACGTGATTTTCAAAAACTCTCCCTCTGTAAAGTGTTTCTCGTTTGCACCAATGCTAAGACCATAAAAGCTGGCCAATGCAGCATGATTGTTGCTGGTATGAAAAATCTTTAAGAATTTATTTCGTTTTTTAATATTCAATATACTGTTAGGAGTGTGTTCAGGTTTTTCTTAATTAGTCATTTCGCTCATGTCTTTAAGTCCTGAAGGAAAGTTGTTGCTCGATATCGTAAATCGTAGTTACATTTGCATATAAAGCACATTTCAGTTTGTCACCGTTTTTAATACATCTATAGTTTCCTTTCCAGGCATTTTGAAATATATATATATATATATATATATATATATATATATATATATATATATATATATATATATATATATATATTGGTAATATGCTAAAAAAGAAATAATAGTTGCTATTTCATTTAGGTTTTCTGTCTAGGAATTTTGACATAATTCTTTTTCTTTTCTTTTTGTCCTTGGCAATATGCTAAAAAAAAAAAAAGAAATAATAGGGCCTAATAGTTACTATTTCACTTAGGTTTTCTGTCTTGGCATTTTGAAATATTTTTTTTCGTCCATAGCAATATGCTAAAAAAGAAAAAAATTAATAGTTACTATTTCGCTTAGGTTTTCCGTCCAGGCATTTTGATTTGTTTTTGTCCATGACAATAAGCCATGACAATTTTTGTTTATCCATGGCAATACTCTAAAAAAAATAAAAGTTGTTATTTCGCTTAAGTATTCTGTCCGGGTATTTTGAAATAATTCTTGGTACTCCTGTACTAAACGGACTCTTTTATATAGTGCTATTTTGGTTAATGCTAATGAAATAAAATAAAATACGATGAATATATAATAGTTTAGAAACAAATTTGGGCTATATATTTGCACATTAGGGGGGGGGGGTAAAGCATAGCATATGTCCCCTCCTCAACGCCTCGCTCTTTACGCTTAAGTTTTTTATTGTTTTAAAAAATAAAGTTGTAAGACAGAATCAAACTTTAGCGTAAAGAGCGAGGCGTTGAGGAGGGGACAGCCTCTTCCATATACGGAATAATTTCTGTTCGTTTTAAGTATTAATGTCGCTCCTTACTTTCAGTTAAAAAAACTTGATTTTTAGTCTTGATCAAGGATATGTTTTTGTTTATCTCATGGCCTTAAAAAAATGTGTGTTCATTAAATTGGCGCCTGGCTATAGTTTCGTATGTAGTTTATTTTAGTTAGCTACAACGCGTGTTGCTCCTTGGGCAAGGCACATTAAGAAAGAATTAAATGACAATAAAAAGCGTTTTCTATACCAGACAGAATCATAATTTCGCAAGGCAATTATAAATATTTAAATCAATATGGACATCGGTGCTTTCAGTCAAGCACACTCAAGGCAGACATGATAGGTTGTAGCTTATTTCAGATGGGGAGGAAAGTTAGTAAAAACAGACGATTTATTTGCAAAGATATGGAAAAAAAAACTAATTGCTGAAATTTAAACCATTCGGGGGAAGTCCGGACCTCAGGCCCCCCTCACTCTTCGGGATGTCAGATTTAAGATATAGCCTAGGTTGTGCTTTGTTACAATCATCGAATTTTGGAGCAGGGGAGACATGGGTGTGGCCAGGGGGCAATGACTCCACTTGGGAAAAGATGTTTAATGAACGTGTCAAGAGATGAAAACGAAAAATGCTCCTATTTAAATCTTGCTAGAAACGAAAAGCCTGGTAGTACCCCCCCCCCCCCGACGTAATTTCCTGGTTGTACTCTTAAAAGGGGGGTAAAGGGTTCCTTAAACACCTCCTAAGTAACCTCCTCACCCTACTTGTCGATTTAACAGTTTTACAGAAACCTGGGAAGAAATATCTTCATAGCTGTAGGCCTATTTGTTTTGTGAGGCCTGTGTAGATAAATTGTTTAAGGGATTTTCGTCCGATTATTTTTCTTTTGAAAATGAACAACAGTGTCTTTCCCTAGTTGAATTTTTTCCCTAAGGGTGGAATCTTGTTGATTTTTATGTAGTCAAATTGATTGAGTATGTTGCCTTATTTGCGAGAAGTAAATTCATGCTCGACGAGGCGTAATGTATAAAAAACAGAAAAATGAGAAAATACGTAATTTTTTCCTGTAATTTACGTGAAACCAACATTAAACAAACCGCCCGGAGAAAGGTTCATTAAGTGTCACCTTTTTAAATAGTATATTTCTTTGTTTGCCCATTGTTATCTCGCATTATCTTATTAAAGAATTAAAAAATGGTTTAGTATTATGAACCAGTCTCAAGTCCGTATGTATACAGAGCTAGGACATGGAAATGATTTAAGGAGTTTATCCAAGCTGTGGAGTCTGACAAAGGGGTGCGTAATAGGTCATTATATGTTTACCAGAGGCATGAGCCCTTTGCTACATACAGAGTTAACTGTTCAAGCACATGGAGCCCCGCAAAATATGGCGTTGAGCCCTTTTGAGTCAGAGCATACAAAAAGCTGCATTTTCACGTGAAAGTCTTTCGAGTAGTCTTTGGAGATTCCCCCCTCCATCTCCTTTTGTGCGTATGCGATTTGAGATCATCTACAGGAAGGAGATTAGTCTATCTGCTCTCCTACTATCATCTGCTTGAATGTGTAAATTATTAGGGACGGTCTTTTACTCATCTATGTGCTAAGATCTTACATCTTTTGACAAAGAACGCTTAAAAGTGAAATCTTAGCACTAAGATCTTACATCTTATGGCTTTCTTTTGCAAACGCCTTTCATCACTCTGGTCTGATCAGTGGTCTAAGAACAATGATGAGTATATCATCAAAGTTCTTTCATCATTAGGACCGTTCTGTTACTCGTATTTGTGCTAAGATTTTCCATCCTTTGAAAAAGAACGCTTAAAAGTTAAATCTTAACACTAAGATCTTACATCTTATGGTGTTCTTTTGCGAACGTCTTTCATTATTCTGCTCTGATCAGCAGTCTAAGCATAATGATGAGCGCATCATCAAAGTTCTCTCATCATTGTTCTATGTGGTAGAAAGATGGCGTCTTTCACACTTTTTGCTAACATCAGTGAGCTGTAAGATCTTAGAACAAAGATGAGTTAAAAGAACGGAAATCCTTGCAGAAAGATGTTAGATCTTAGAGGTAAGATCTTAGTGCAAAAGAACGGGCTTATTTATACAAACCGTTAAGGAGAAAGTTTGCGGAAAGAACCAAGAACGGGTTTTGAGAGAATCCTCCAACTACATCAATATTTCAGTGAATCAACACTTCAGGTTAAGTTGCCAAAACTCACTCGGAAACACTCGACGGGGAAATTTAGCCACATGGTGATCTCCTTGAGTCCCTTTGATATACTCCATCTTTAGTCTCTGATTGGTCTAATTCATCTCTGTAACTCAATTAATATTATAATCCCTCATACTCCATCAGTAAGATCAGATTTATATCCCTTAATTGCGTTTTATATTGCACGGACTGAGATTGAATAAGATATGGAGTGAATAAGATGTCGCTTTTTTCGGTACTTTTGCATTATCAGGGCCCCTCTAAAGAAGTCCAACAAGAGATGCTACAGAGCCTACAGTCAAACGGGAAAGACGCAATGAAAAACCAGTTTTTACAAGATGATTAAATACACCGAAGTAGAGAAATACATTCTTTAGCGTGGTTTCAAGATCTTTAATGTGTTGTTTTTTGGTGTTTTTTTTTTTGGGGGGGGGGTACCTTGGCCAGGTTAAGTTACGTATTTTTATATGCTATACTTTGCCCCCCCCCACTCCCCCTAATGTGCAAATATATTGCCCAAATTGTTTCTAAACTATTATATAGTCATCCTATATTATTTCATTAGTATTAACCAAACTTGACTTTTTAGAGAGGCCCTGATAATGCGAAAGTACCCTTTTTTCTTTATTCACTTTGAAGAAATCCAAGTCTAGGGGCTTCAATTGGGAGAAGAGGAATTGTTCCTCTTTGATTATGAAAAATATGTTTTTGGGGTATTTTCATCTAAAAATACCTTTTGTACTTTCACTGAAAAAATTGAAAAAAAAACAACAAAATTGCCTCCTAGATAGTGAAAAGTATGTTTCGCCTCCACCCCTGCATTTTCGTGATTTGGCGCCACTGTCCAATTGTATTTCTTTGGCTGGGGGAGCTTTTCAGTTAGGGAAAAAACTTAACTTTTTCGCATGCTGACCAATGTATGCGTTGTGCCGGTACCACAGTTTATATAATTAGATTTATATATTTATATAAATTAGATTATATAAATATAATTATATAATTAGATATTTATATAATTAGATTTTCTATATTTTTTATATATAATTATAGATTTATATAATCTATAAACTGTGGCCGGTACCGATCTCCTTATTCGATGCCTTCGGCTGGGAGTGCAATACGTGGCTGGGGGCAAATCATCCGACAGTTTCTGTGTTTTCCTCCCAGATTTCTCGAGGTACCCATTTAGAACTGGGCTGACTCCGGCTAAGCTTACAGAGTCGCACCATTAATCCCCGCCCCAAACCAAATAACCAGCGACACTAGGATTCGAACCCCTGACCTCAGGATTTCAAGTCCAGAGCGTTAACCACTCGGCTAGGAGTTAGGGAAAAGCTGTTGCAAATTAAAAGTCTTGTCAGTTTTCAACTGAAATGACAATCACTGAGATAAGTGATGGTTTACGTCATCATAAGACTAAAACCTTTGACTCATATTGAACACAACACCTTATCTGAAGACAAATAAAATGATGAAAAAAGAACTAAATAAACAAGGCATATAATTATTTCCGCTTGATTTTTTTTGTCGGGGTTTCCATTTAATTACCTAAGTAATTTTGAAATTAGAAGTAATTGGCTTATCGTTCGTTGAAATCCGTATCAGTAACAAGTTAAGAAATGGCGGGGGGGGGGGAGTCCAAGGACAAATTAAGTGTGTTTATTTACAAGCAGTTCGTTGCAGTATAAATTTGACTGCCTGTAGAAACTAGGTGAGATGATATGACACAACTCTTCTATTAGTCCCAGGCTGATTTAGGACTTTTTTTGGAAGGGAGAGGGTATCTGGCTATTGCGGTCAGTTATGTTCAAAGTGAATATAGTCATATTCATTTTAAAATGAATATTCTCCTTTTTTTGGTTGTTCTCTGGAGGGGGGGGGGGTTATCCCCAGAAATATAATAGAGAAGAAGAAGATTTCCCACTTTCCCTTCTTAGGGCTGTTTAATTCGCTTATAGACTTTGAGACAAATAAATGGGTCTCAGTTTAAATGGCTGTTTGGATTTGACCTTGAATGCGATTAAATAAAAAAAAACAAGTTTTTTCAACGGAAAGTAAGGAGCAACATTAAAACTTAAAATGAACAGAAATTATTAGATATATTAGAGGGTTCGCCTAGTCAATACCTTGCTCTTTACGTTGAAGTTCGAATTTTGTTCCAATTCTTTAAGAATGACCCCTGAATCACAAAGGCCGTTAAATTAGAATAAATAGTTCTTTTGAAAGTACTAAAAAAAACTTTCGCGTAAAGAGGGAGGTATTGACTGGGTGAATCCCTAATATATGTAATAATTTCTGTTCGTTATAAGTTTTAATGTTGCTCCTTACGTTCAGCTGAAAAAACTTGTTTTTTAAATTGAATTTCTGATCGTTTTTTAAATAATGCTGGGAAATCCGGCACCCCCTTCATAGCAATGTCCCTTCCCCCATGAAAAAATTCTTTATGGAGAGATCCTCCCGCGTAAACCCCTCCCCCAAACCCCACCACCACCAGAAAAATCCCCCATGAAAATGTCTGTATACTTCCCAATAACCAATACTATATGTAAACAATAGGCAAAGTTCATAACTTGCAGCCCTTTCCCCTGGGACTGTGGGGGATTAAGTCATCCTCAAAGACATGGTTAGCCTGTTAGATTTTTCCACCATACTGAACAAAATGGCTATGTCAAAATTTTTATCGGGTGACTTTGGGAAAATATGAGGGTGGGAGGGGGCCTAGTTAAGAGTCTTAATTTTCGAAAAAGAAAATCATGTGAGTGACGTCATTTTTATATACATCAGTATTGCAATCACAATTGTCACATGGTGGGCAATGCGTCTTATTCGTGGGTATGGTGAAGGTATACATAACATTTCAGCTTGCTTCTATAAGTTGCAAGTGTTGAATGTAGGACAGCTACGGGACTACCAAATAGGAATTTTTGCCTATCAATGCAGGAATAACGTTAGTCTAGAGGATTTTTGGGATTATATTAGTGACAATAGATCTTTGCACCATTATGAAACTCGGCATGCTATTGATTTCATTGTCCAGAATAGAAGTGGCACCACGGCCAGCTGCCATACTAGATTTTCAGGACCTAATGTGTGGAACTCTGTTCCTGAGAGCATTCGGGTAGCTGAGCACCTGGGTTTATTTAAAAATAAATTGAAAAAATATTTACTAGGTCAAGGTTCATAGTTATATTTTTATTTTTAATTTTTTTTATTAATGTTTTTTCCTGTTTATTCCTTCTTTTTTTTATTTGTTGTTCCTTTGTTTATAGTTAATTATTAGTTAGTAGATGAGTTGTATGTACCCGCCCAGTCGCAAGTGTTGTTTTGTATTTTTCTTGGGGCGGGTATTGGAATATTAGTTAAATGTATTTTGCTGTTAAATAAAATGAACTGAACTGAACTTGTCACACTTGTGTGAAAAAATTGAAAATTTTCAATTATGGAGAATTGTATATTAAATTGCTTAAAGAGCAAAAAACTGGTAATTGCAAAATATTTTCATATAATTTGACAAGGGATTGCAACAATTCAAAAACCTTAAAAAAGAAAACAAAAAGTTTGAGGCTTAGTAGAAATCGTTGTTAGAAATCGGACTTACATTGTTAATCAAATATCTCTGAATAGACATTAGTATGAAAAGACATTGCATTGCTTAAACAACAATAACTGGTAATTGCAAAAATATTTGTATATATTTTAACAAGGGATTACAACAATTCTAAAACCTTAAAAAAGAAAACCAAAAGTTTGAAGCTTAGTAGAAATTGGAGTAGTGTCAATAATCAAATATCTTTGAACAGCAACAGTATGGAAAGACGTTAAATTGCGTAGAGCAAAAAACTGGTAATTGCAAAAATATTTGTATATATTTTGACAAGGGATTACAATTATTCAAAAACCTTATAGAAGAAAACAAAAAATTTGAAGCTTAGTAGAACCGTTGTTAGAAATCGGACTTACATTGTTAATCAAATATCTTTGAATAGACCTTAGTATGAAAAGACATTGAATTGCGTAAACAGCAATAACTGATAATTGCAAAAGTTCTAGTATATATTTTAACAAGGAATTACAACAATTCAAAAACCTTAAAAAAAAGTTTGAAGCTTAGTAGAAATCAGAGTAGCGTCAATAATCAAATTTCTTTGAACAGACTGCAGTATGAAAAGACATTAAATTGCGTAGAGCAAAAAAACTGGTAATTGCAAAAATATTTGTATATATTTTAACAAGGGAAAAAAACTGTTTTTTAAACCAGTGATCTTTGTGATTACAACAATTCAAAAACCTTAAAAAAAAACAAAAAGTTTGATGTTTAGTAGATATCGTCGTTATAAATTGGACTTGCTTCAATAATCAACTATATTTGAAAACACTGCAGTATGAAAAGACAGCAGATTGTCTGCGGTTAGAAGACAAGCGACAACGAGAATCCATATATACAAGCCTGCCGCGTGTCAAATACCGGGGCCCGGCGGATGGTAATTGCAAAAATATTTGTATATAATTTAACAAGAGTCACAACAATTAATTAACCTAAAAAATGAAAACCAAAAGTTTGAAGCTTAGTGGATATTGTTGTTAGAAATCTGACTTGCTTTAATAATCAAATATCAAGTTTGATTAATAATTTTTGCATCAAATTGTCTCTAATTGTCTGCGGTTAGAAGACAAGCGACAATGAGAATCCATTGGCACTTTACTGATTGAAGATGTGAATTTTCATCTTTGTATCTGATAAGACAGTTTTGCTAAATAAATTTAATAAATTGTAATAAGGGATAGAAAAGAAATGACCATAGACTTCGCCCGTTCTGAGAGAATTTCTTTAGGTAACAGTTTCCACCGCACTCATGGCCGATTGTATTTGTAACCAGATTTTTATAAGTGTATGCAGGTCCTCTCCTCCCCTTTCCAGTAAAATCAAAGTTAGAATTGAATATTTTCTAGACTGTAGTGTCTTCGTTAAACTTGAGAAAATAAGTAGAATTGAAGTTGAAACATTCGATTTGTGATTCCAAAATATTGTTTGAAATTTTAAGTTATATCGCATTAAGGGAACCAAATTTGGAGGAGGCATCGGGGAATAGCCCCTCCCCTATATTTTGAAAAAATACCCTTTTAGAATTTTCATTTAAAAAAAGCAAATCCCCCGTAGAATTGAAAAATACACTTTATTTGTATTTTCGTTCATAAAAAAGTTGAAGATAATCCTTGCCCTCCTTCGTTCAATTTCGTAAATTGGCACTTCTGCATTACTTTATATATTTTTTATGTGCATATTTTAATTAGCCTCTTTTTTAGGTCTATCAATACTCTCGAAAACCGTGCTTCCTGAACTTGTGCAATCTGTTTTTTTATGATCTTGTGATTTTTTATTTAAAAAAATTATTCTGATGGGAGAGTTTGAAGAGGATGATGGATTGGATGTAAACGGAGGTATGCCCCTTTTTTGTTTTTCTCATCTGTTACTCGGCTGTGAAAACTGTATATCCTGTTTTAGATCGACTTCGTAAGAAGAATAAAAATCAATATTTTGAATCATACTTCATGTAAAGATCTACATGATGGGCTTCTTGGAAAGTAGACAAGTCAGGAGAGTTATACTTTTAAGCCCTAAAGCACAGTTTATATAATTATCCAGTATGATCATTCCCTATCTCACCCATTATAAAAACCCGGACCGGGGTGCGAGTCCTCCGGAGTACGTTTTTGCAGATAGAAACATAAGCGGCATCAGATCTTTTCACGGGTAGACAAGTCAGACGCGAAACAATCGGAAACAAGTGGAAACCCGCTATTACGACTAATGCACTTTGTAATCATTTCTCATTGATAGACGCAAACACACTGATCCATAAGTGAAGAAAGAAGTGGGAGGAGCTTTTTGTTCGCACCGAGAACGAAGACCAGAAATGATCTGCGATAAGCTTACTGGATAATTATATAAACTGTGCCCTAAACTATGCACTCAAAGGTGTTCAAGGGTGGGGGGCAACCGGGAATCGGGAGGGGGCACTGCAATAATTTTTCCCATGGCACAACTGACCCTAGTAGCGGCTCTGTATGCAATAGGAAAAAGAGCTTGTATCTGTACTAATTCTGGATTTCCATGGCTTAGAGGACTACGTGGAAGAAGAGGAATACGTCTATAACCAGTCTTAACTCAAGAGAAAAGATCCCCCCCCCAATGAATTTTGGTGAGTGTACTTTTCGTTCAGTCATGTTTTGAAAACACAATTCCAATGGTTTCAGAAAGATTTTAAGCCATATTAGAATATATTTTATCCAAATGCAAAAAACAAGTACACAAATTCTTCAAAACCTTATAAATTAGAATTTAGCTAAGGTGTGTGCTCAAAAAACTTTTCCTGTGCTTCATTTTTGAAAGTATCGCTTTTAAAATCGAAAGTTAGTCCAAGTTTATCAAACATTCATCGTGTGTTTTGAGAGGGTAATGGGGGATGATATATGCTGCAAGAGATTCCTCCCGGGGCCGAGGCCGTACCCAGAGCGGGGGTTAGGGGGATCTTAACCCCCCACGAAATGTTAGTTTGACTCGTAAAAACATGACAAAAATGGATATAAACAAATTCTGTATGTGTTTTTTGAGTTTTTTTCGTACCCCCCCCCCACCCTCCGACAATTTTTTTGGGGAGTAAACCCCCCTCCGAAAAAATACTGGGTACGGCCTTGCCCGGGGCATAGTTTAAGCTCTGGATAGTTTCAGTCATAACCCTCTTGGTCACTCTGCTGTGTTTCTGCACAAAAACAGCCGTTTGTTGTGTGATCTGCCAAATTTCTTCGTTTTTTTCTACTGCAGGTTTACGCATCATAACGGTTGGACGGCTGTGTCGAAATATTTCTACTGAGCCGTTGAAAAACGCATCCTTGGTTTTGAATTGAACGCTTTTTTGAACCATACGATGCAAATAACTGAGAAACTAATGATATTTATCAGAAGTTATCCATTAATATATGACAGAGGACATAGGAGCCATCCAAAGAAATATCTAATCTTCAAGGCCAGCGAAGACATTTTCAAGAAAATAAACATACAAGATAAAAATTGTATTATCAATTAGGCGCATCTTGCCTAGGTTAATAAAAGCTAGCTGTTTGAAGATATTTTCTTGGCTTCTAGACCTTGGATTTAGTCTATTCCCTTGCTTATGCTATTTATACATCTCATGATAGTTTTCGGGCCGGCTACGGCTGCAATGGAACATCTGTGTGAATATTTTGCGATTTTCCTTGCACCAGTTATCCATGAGCCGTTTTGCGTAGAAAAAAAAAATTCATCAAGTCTGATAGTGAAATATAAAAAGAATGGGAGATTTATCATTCAGATATTCGGCGATTTAACATGGGAAGACAGGGATTTTAAAAACGGCTAGCGTCATTAACAGTTTAGCGTCTGGCGGCTTTTTAAAAACGAGAAAATTAGATAATGACAGAATTTACCTACAATGCTACAGAATTAAAGTGATAACACCATTTTTACTCTCAGGAGCTACTTTAAGCCAAAATATAGTAGGCACAAAGTAGGCCTAGGCTTCCTTGGAAAAATTTGTAATAAAATAATTGGTACTAGTATGATATACCCCCTGCAGCTTAAGTTGTTCATGCATTGATGCCCCGTAAACCGGTTTCTTTCGCTAGTTTATTTCAACTTAGCGTGAGAAAAGACAAAGAGAAGTGTCAGAATAGATGGGAAATACATAGTTTGGGCTATGTATTTGTACTTTAGGGGTGGGGGTAAAGTATTTGGACAGTTTGAAGTCAGAAAACAATTCTTACTACATAATATTAGAATAATTGTAGCTAACACTTTTTGCATACATACCCGCTGTATTTTCCCTCACCCCCCTAATGTGCAAAAATATAGCCCAAATTTGTTTCCGAAGTATTATATTTTTTATCATACTTAGGTATATTTTATAAGGATTAACCTAACTTCACTGTTTGAGCTGCTGAGGGTATATCATACAAGTACCGAATAGTTGACTAAGTTGATAGGCCTATT
Source organism: Artemia sp. Qi Xiang Cuo (assembly GCF_049724085.1). Lineage (NCBI taxonomy): Eukaryota > Metazoa > Arthropoda > Branchiopoda > Anostraca > Artemiidae > Artemia > Artemia sp. Qi Xiang Cuo. The sequence goes on from NC_142796.1 coordinate 14,828,733, forward strand.
GGTGGCGGAATTCTCTTTTCTTTATCCTCCCCTGCACTTTCAAGTACTTAAAAACACAAATACCCTGCAGTTGGGATCAACCAACGTTGCCAAACGCTAAATTATGAAAGTAGCACCAGTTTCCACTCTTGTAAGTTTCACATACTCCTTGGTGCAAAGCATCTAGAGTCTCAATATCTAAAATATTAATAGATCTTAATTAATTATCTTAATATAATTTCAATCAATCTTAATTAACCTTACTCTAATAGAATCTTAATGAATTATTTAGAATTTTAATAGACTTCTTCGCTTGGCTGTCTTATTCAGAAAATGTTGTTCTCTTGCATAAAACTATTTTTGAGGTAAAAGAAAACATTTCTCATAATAAGTCTAGTTCTCCTAATTTGGTAAAACTATAGTTTTTTTTTGTTGTAAAAATACACTTTTATAATATAATTATTGATAAAGATTTAAGTTGATTTTGTCCAAGCCTCTAGAAGGAAAGTTTGCTCCTAAGCACAGTTCCAGATTTTGCGTGCGAAACCTTTATGTGGGAAACTAGCAAGTGGCCTATTCAACACACAAGAATCGTAGTAATAGTTGGTTTCGGGCTGGATTTTGTGTTGCAAGACCCTCCTAAGAAAGCTTTAGTTTAGTGAATCTCAAGAGACATTTGTTCTGCATTTTGAGCCATTTTCAAACTATCTTCTTGGACTTCCATCCCCTAACTTTAAAATAAATTTCTTCTCAATGGGGCTGGTTTGAAACATGCCAAATTTCTTTAGCCATTGTTCCAGAGTGTAGTCTTACTATTTTGTCGATTGTATATTTAGCCATAGATACATTCATTTTAATATACGGATTTCATCACTGGAGTTTTTAAGTGCATTATAATCTCTATCTTTGGTGGGGAATCAAAGGGTTTGTCTTAAAGGGGGCATACAAAATGCATAGGGCCAAAAAATTTTTGAAGGCCAAGGTCCTCTAGGGCGAATCTAAACGGGAGCCTCCCTGTGTGTATGTAGGTTTGGATAATGTCAAAAAACGAGGCTCAACTTTTGTACCTGTGATTATACATATTAAAGACCTTCGTGTGCGTCTGATTTCAAAGAGGCGTGACTTATTTATCATTTGTGAAATATTTGGTTGATGCGTTTGATGTTGGACGTCCATTTTGCAATACTAGCCCCAGATAAGTAATTAGGTATCTTAGAAATCTTATAAGCTAATTTTGGCGCTCCACGCAGACGTTTGATGTGTTTTGATTTAGAACAGTCTTACTGCAATCTCTAGACTTTTTATTAACTAATATGTATTTATATTTTATGCTGGGGAGCTGAAGGTGTAATAGGTTGCACAGCCCCACAGAGCTTACTTAGAGCCGTCAGCAGAGGGTCTTTGGAACCGGACCTCATACAAATCCTAAATTTTGCCAGTTTCTGAGCACTCTTTACTCAATTTATCAAATAAAATTATTTTTTTTTGCTTTTGACACCTGACTATTTCTCACAACTCTATTTTTTAAAGCAATAAAAACTTTAGCGTAAAGAGCGAGGAGTTGAGGAGGGGACAGCCCCTTTCATATACGGAATAATTCCTGTTCGTTTTAAGTTTTAATGTTTCTCCTTACTTTCGGTAAAAAAACTTGTTTTTTAATTTAATTTCTGAAGGTTTTCAAATCAATACAGATTTTCATTTTGGCTCACCGTATATGAATAATTAAAATGAAAATTCCACATTCATTTAACTTTTTTTTTGGCTAAATGGCTTTCTAGGAAGTTGTTTAATTTTATATACGAACGTTCTTATTACTAATTAAATAAAAAAAACAAGTTTTTTAAACTGAAAGTAAGGAATAACATTAAATCTTAACACAACCTGAAATGAGTCTGTATATGACCGGGACTGTCCTCGTCACAATACTTCGCTATTTACACTTAATTTGGTTATTGTTTTAAAAAATAAAGTTATGATATAACGTCAAACTTTAGAGTAAAGAACGAGGCGTTGAGGAGGGGACAGCCCCTTTCATATACGGAATAATTTCTGTTCGTTTTAAGTTTTAATGTCACTCTTTACTTTCAGTTTAAAAAACTTGTTTTTCTTTATTTAATTTCTGATCGTTTTTTAGTTAATGCAACTTTTATTTTGGCTCACTGTCATTGAATAAGTAAACAAAATTTGCATAAAAATTTTACATTTCTTTTGCTAAATGGATGTCTCTAAATTTGGTTATGACGTAATTTACAAATTAACTTACGTAACTAACTTCTATATTCGTATATTTTTCTTCTAGCAAAAAATACAAAGTTGCAGATTTTTGCAGATATGAGCTTGAAACCTATGTAATAGGGTTTTGTGATACGCTGAATCCGACGATGGGATTTTCATTAAAATTCTTTCACTTGTAGGGGGTGTTTTCCCCCTCTGTAAAAAATCAGGTAAATTTTCTCAGGCTCCTAGCCTTTGATGAGTAATGCTAAACTTAATATAATTCATATATTTAGAATCAGCTTTATAAACCCATTCTTTTGATACATTTATTGAAATCAAAATTCCGTTTTCAAAAGTTTCAATCACTATTGAGCCATATCGCTTGTTTTTTTATTGTTTTTTTTTATTACGTACATGTTACTACGTATATGAGGGGTTCTCCCCTTAGTCAATACCTTGCTCTTTACGTTAAAAGTTAAAAACAAATTTAATTCACAAACCCCTGAATCACAAAGACCGTTTAGTTAGAATAGATAGCTCTTTTGAAAGCACTAAAAAAAACTGTAGCGTAAAGAGCGAGGTATTGACTTGGGGGAGAACCCCCTCATATACGTTATATTTTCTGTTCGTTTTAAGTTCTAATGTTGCTTCTTATTTTCAGTTGAAAAAAACTTGTTTTTTTTTAAATTTAATTTCTGATCGTTTTTTAAATAAGAAACTACCTCCACGGAAAGATTCTCCCGAGTAACCCCCTCCTCCAGCCCCATCCTCCAGAAAAAAATCCTTCCTGAAAATGTCTATACTTCCCAATAACCAATAAATAATGCTGGCAAGTCCAGCGCCCCCTTCATGGCAATTTCCTTTCCTCCATGAAAACTTCCTTCATGGACAAATCCTTCAACATAACCGCCGACCCCCCCCCCCCCTCACTACCAGAAAAAAACACTCCTGAAAACGTCTGTATACTTCCCAATAACCAATACTATATGTTAAGATTGGGTAAAGTTCATAACTTTCAGGCCTCCCCCGGGGACTTCGGGGGATTAAGTCATCCTAAAAGACATATTTATCATATTTTCGATCATGCTGAACAAAATGGCTATCTCAAAATTTTGATCAAATGACTTTGGGAAAAAATGAGCGTGGGAGAGGGCCTAGTTGCCCTACATTTTTTTGGTCATTTAAGAAGGGCACTAGATCTTTTAATTTCCGTTCGAATGAGCCCTCCCGCGATATTCTAGGACCACTGGGTCGATACGATCACCCCTGAGGGAGAAAAAAAAATAAAAATAAACACGCATCCGTGATCTTTCTTCTGGAAAAAAATGCAAAATTCCACATTTTTGCAGATAGGAGCTTGAAACCTGTATAGTAGGGTTCTCTGATACGCTGAATATGATGGTGCGATTTTCATTAAGGTTCTATAACTTTTGGGGGTCTTTCCCCCTATTTTTGAAAATCAGCCAAATTTTCTCAGGCGCGTAGCTTTTGATGGGTAGCACTAAACTTGATGAACGTTATATATTTGGAATCAGCATTGAAATCTGATTCTTTTGATGTATCTATTGGTATCAAAAACCCGTTTTCTAGAGTTTCGGTTATCATTGAGCCGGGTCGCTCCTTACTTACAGTTCGTTACCACGAACTGTTTGATAAATATACGTAACTTACGAATTAACTTACGTAACGAACTTCTATATTCGTATATTTTTATTACGTATATTAGGGGGGTTCGCTCCCCTAGTCATTACCTCGCTCTTTACGCTAAAGTTCGAATTTTTTCTAATACTTTAAGAATGACCCCTTGATCACAAAGCCGTTAATTAGAATAAATAGCTCTTATGAAAGTACTCAAATAACTTTAGCGTAGAGAGCGAAGTTTTGACTAGGGGGCGAACACAGTCACATACGTTATAGTTTCTGTTCGTTTTAAGTTTTGATGTCGGAAATTTTTCAGTTGAAGTTTTTCAGTTGAAAACTTGTTTTTTTTATTTAATTTCTGATCTTTATTTTTAGTAATACTGGGAAATCCGGCGCCCCCTTCATAGCAACGTCCCTTCCCCCATGAAAATTTCTTCCATGGAAAAATTCTCCCACGTAACCCCCGATCCACCCCTCCCCCCTAATACCAGAAAAAATTCCCCCTGAAAATGTCTTTATACTTTCTAATAACCAACACAATATGTAAACATTGGGCAAAGTTCATAGCTTGCAGCCCTTCCCCCCGGGGACTGTGGGGGATTAAGTCAACCTCAAAGAAACAGTTATTATTTTTCGACCAAGTTGAATAAAATGGCTAACTCACAATTTTGATCGGGTAACTTTGGGAAAAAATGTGGGTGAGTTGCCCTCCATTTTTTTGTCACTTAAAAAGAACACTAGAACTTTTAATTTCCGTTCGAATGAGCCCTCCCGAGATATTCTAGGATCACTGGGTCGATATGATCACCCCTGGGGAAAAAAAACAAATAGAGACTAACAAAACAGATAAAGACCTGGAAAAAAAAAAAAAAAAAAAAATAAAGACGCATCCGTGATCTTTCTTCTGGAAAAAAATATAAAATTCCACATTTTTGCAGATATAAGATTGAAACCTTTACAGTAGGGTTCTCTGATACGCTGAATCTAATGGTGTGATTTTCATTAAGGTTATATGAATTTTAAGAGATGTTTTCCCCTTTTTTCGAAAACAAGGCACATTTTCTCAGGCGCTTAACTTTTGATGGGTAAGACTAAACTTGATGAAGCTTATATATTTGAAAGCAGCATAAATATATTTGAAATCAGCAAAAATCAGCAAAATCTGGTTCTTTTGATATATCTATTGGTATCAAAATTCCTTTTTTTAGAGTTTCGGTTACTATTGAGTCGGGTCGCTCCTTACTTACAGTTCGTTACCACGAAATGTTTGATGTGTACTGAGCATACACGTTTTTACACCCTCCTCTTTTCACGAAAAACTCATGCATATGTGCCTACGTCCAATCATGCAGTTTCAAAACTCTTGCACGAGTGATTTAAACAGAGTGACGTCTATCATTTGTGAAATATGTACTGAGCATTTTTTGATTTTCAAGGTCTACATTAGCCTCGTATTTGTAACCAGCAATGTCAGAAACCTTTAAATACTATTCTTTGTGAAAATCAAAGACTGTCTTGTCTAAGAAATGTCTAATTAGTATGGTATGGTTTTGGACAGTCCCTCTTTATGATTTGAATTATAACATTTCTTGAGAGCTAAACCTATCCTGTTTCCTAAAACTTGTATTTTGATTAAGAAGCATCTTTCTGATGTAAAAAGAAGACTCAGACTGAACTGTCATGCGAAATTAAGTTTCAATTCACTCTTAGAAGAATTAGAAGTAAGTTTCAACCCAGTTTCTAATGCGTGGAATCCGCACAAGAAAAGAATATAATAGGATAATGAATCAAATATTTGAAATAAATACCATGCACTAGAATTGCCACTGGTCTAAGTAATAAAGAAACAAAGGGGTGATATATTGTGTCGCTTCAGTTATACCGGAGATACGAAGGCGAGACTGGGGGTATAGAAATAGAATCCGAGGTGTCGGAGACAGGGTCATAGATAGAAGGGTTAGATAATCCTTTGCACCTACGACAATAACATTCCCCCTCCCCCTCTAAAAGATGTCTTGTGTATTAACGTTAGATATAACGAAAGGCATACCTACACACTATTGAATGTCATGGAAAATTCGGTACGTGTCAATTAGCTGGAACCCATGCGAGAAGTGAAATTAAGTTAAGGCTAATGAAATAAAAAAAAATATCATGAAAATATAATAGCTTACAAATAAATTTGGGCTATATTCTTGTATATTAGGGGGGTGGGGGTAAAACATAACATATGGTAAATACGTAACCTAACTTAACCTAGGTACCTTTTCCCCCCTAAACCCCAAAAAAGAATAGTTTAAATATTGTAAACGCAATGACAAACCACGGTTTGCGATCCAATTCTCTACTAAAAGATACCTGTTTGACTAGTTTCCTTTAGCATCTTCCCGATAGCCTGCAATATATCGCTTGGGTACCAGCTAATTGAAAAATACTGAAAATTCCCCCAAAATTTGTCCAAAAGACTAAGAAAATCGCGAAAAATTTGTGAATGAATTTGTAAACTTCCCGGGGTGTACACCCTTGCCGACGGATAATTTTTGTGAAACCACTCCTAAATTTTGGCTCTGTGTACCTACCTGCGCAGAAGGGAATCGGGAAACCTTCCTAAAGTCAGGCCGAAAGACCTCGTCCCTTTAGAGTAAATCGGCAACTCTGGTGTTTAAATAAGGTGAAACGTTTGGTATGTGCAAAGACAGTAATACTGTAGTTTTTAATGGGTATGAGTATGATATGCAACCCCCTTGCTGGACAAGTCCTCTCATGTCCCTATGTCAAAAGATCAGGCCTATGTCCACCCATCTCTTTAGACCCGTCGGATCTAAAGACACCCGACGCATTCTGGGTTACAGGATGAGATAAAGAAGATCATCATTTTGCAAAAGTCCCATTTTTTTTAACGAATGACCTCAGTTACACTCTAAGGAATGTGTTATTTAGACCTTTCCAGTCTGTATGATGCTCTTTCTTCGAGCGGTGGCCTGGTGGCAAATAACAAGGCCGTTAATTTGAAAAAGGAACAGCTTGAAATAGTTTATTTTAAATACATATGAAATTATTGAGAGCCCTATCTAATTGCGCCTTCAAGGCGAGGAGGACCTTACTGCTCAATTCTAAAAAACACATAATTCCGTATTTTTTTTTTCATGAAGATTTAACAAGAATAGATCATTTTTGTCTTTGCTGGCATTCTTTTACGACTGACTATCCAGAAATTAAGTTTGTTCACCCATAAAGTGCAGTTCAAGGTTCAAGTCCCAAATTCCCCCCTCCCAGAAACTGACTTCAGTGAAACATTGAAAATCTCGAACACATTATATCTGTAAACGGGTCATCTCGTTATTCTAAAATATATGGCCTGAATTCAAAGCAGGCACATACACAGTGTTATGAATGGGGTAGGGGGGAGGACATGTCCACTCAGGTTTTTTTGCTCCACTAGATTATTAAAAATATTTTTTTTTGTGGAGGGGGGGGGTAATTTCATTGAAAATCCCTTTTTTCGTATTTTCATGGGAGAAATTGGAAAAAATGACAAGTTTGCCCCTATCCACATGTACTTTGAAAAATACTTTTTACCCCACTCTTAAGTGTCCGTGAATTGACACCACTGCACATACGTAGAGGGAGGTAACTTCCTGCAAAATTCATAATTATTTTTGCGATTCTCCTCATAATAAACTTCAGTTTTTATATAAAGCATCTGGTTTTTGCTATTTCATTATCCGCCCACACCCCCAGAAAAAAACTCACCCCTCCAAAATAAACATGTACGCTTGTACGCTTGATTCAGAGTGTTTTCTGATTCTTAATATCCCTTAAGGTTGTGTGAAAATTACCTATATTTAATGAGAAAAGTCCGTACAACTTGCTAGCTTTTCATTTAGATAATGATATAGGGTACTTACCAATTTGTACGGTTAACTACTTTTAGCCATAATTAATCACTGTGTCACCCTGATATATACCTTATAGTTACAGGGGTAGTTTGCGCTCCTTTGATTAATTGCTTTGGTATGATTTTTTTTTTTGTTTAGTTATTCAGTGCTAGTCATGGTATTAGATTTTATTATTATAAAACAAGGAATTAATGAGTCTTCATCCATGGACTAAATTGATCCTGAAATTGCTGAATTCAGGCCCTCAAAACCAGGGTATATTAAGTAATGTTTTTCTTACTTTTAGGTTAGATTGTCTATTATTAGCCATAAGAAAGTTGCTGGTTACATGTAATCTTTACAACGAACAAAGGAGACAATAATAAAAACATGCGTACATTCTTGGTTTGAACCAAATAATCTTGCCAAAAAAAGTCTATATTCTTGGTGACTGCTCACGCCTTAGATGTTTAGAATATTCTGAGTTCAGGGGATTTCGTAGGGTGGTGGCTTTGGGCCCGTCTCTCAAAAACAATCCAAGGAATGTTTCAATTCCCTCTATGGTTCCTTATGTTCTATCGTGTTCGTTTAATTTTGGCAATTAACAAAATTTTGTCACCCTGAAATACCCCCCCCCCCCCCGAAAGAAAATCCTGCACACAAGCATGACTATACAGTTCTTTTCTGGATTTTATTAAATTAAATTATTTTTTTCAACTGAAAGTAAGGATTTGCATTAAAATTAAAGTGAAAATAATATATTCCCTATATGAGAGGGCTGTCCCTTTCTCGACCCTTGCTCTTTAAGTTAAAATCTTAAAGTTCTTAAAAAAAAATACTTTTCATTCAAATTCTAGGTCTTTTGTGTCTCAGGAGTCGTTTTGTGATCTTCATTAAGATCGCTTGACCTTTTTTGGGTCTCTCCTCTTTTGAAAATCTGACAAATTTTCTCAGACTCGTAGCTTTTGTCGGGTAATACGCCGAGTGCCAGCAACTTTCTCTTTCAAGGGGAAAGTATTTTGAGGGTGGTAACTTGGAGTTCCCGGGGATCCTGAAGACGACTGTAAAAAGGACAATTAGGCAGCTATGTAAATATGTAACTGAAGCGTTGACATCAATGAGTGAAACTTGATAATTATGTTATTTTTCTTGTTGAGTGCATTTAAGAATACTGTGCTGTGTGGCCTGTTTTTTTGGCTTATAATAAATTATTAGTATTATTATTGAATTTAATTCTTCAAATTAGTATGAGAAAACAAGCATTAGTTATTCGATAGCTGAAATCAGAGGCACCAACTGACGAAAATGTTTTTTTTTGTTTTTTTTTTTTGGGGGGGGGGTTAAATGTATCTTCGAATCTGTAGGGGATGAATTCATTCTTTTTTCGATTTTTTTTTCTAGTGAAAATACCAACAAGGGTGTTTTTCTATGAAAATACCAAAGGAAGGTATTTTAAAAGTCTTGTGAGGGGAGGGAAGAAGAGGTAAATGGTTGAGTCTCAAAGACAACTAAACCTTTAAAGGAAAGTTACGTCTTCTTAAGCAGTTTAATTTCTATTTGTTTTTGAGTTGTCTGCTGAAATTCACCGACGTCTGTTTTTTGCCGCACTTTATCCCTAAAAATGGCATATTTGCATACGGTGATCTTTTTCGTAAACCCTTGTGTTATGAATTTACCTAATTTTCAAAAGATATATATGGTCGTACAGGGCCATATCCAGGATTTTTGTTCAGGGGGGGATTTACTAATTTTGACCTTTTTTTTTGGGGGGGGTTGCTAATTTTTGACTCAGTTTTCGACTAATTTTACTTATTTTTACCTAGGTTTTACTAATTTTCGACTTATTTTCGAGTCGGTCAAAAATTTCGGGGGGGGGGGGTTCAAACCGGGTACCCCCCCCCCCCTGGATACGGCCTTGTGGTCGTATGCACGTCCGCATAGATTCAAATAATCAGACTTAATTTTTACTGTCATTAGTATTTAAATGGCTCATTGATTAAAGGGATTTAGCATTTATATCGATGTTAATAATAGAAATCCTGTATGAACTATATAGTGCTGGGCAGGGGTCGCTCTCTCTCAGAAATCACATAGCCTACACAAGGCAGGGGCGGATCCAAGATTTTTTTTAGGGGGGGAGAGGGCAAAATAGGTTAATCCAATAAACTTGCGTTAGGAGCAAGTTTAATTAACGAAAAATTGCGTTAATTAAGTAAATTACACTACATAAGTCTACGTCAAGGGGGGCGCATGCCCCCCCCACCCCCTGGATCCGCCACTGACACAAGGTGTCGCGTGCCGAGTGTGGCAGAACTGCGGCACACGTGGCATTTTCAGATGTACTCTAGGTGCTGGAAAGTAAGCGCCCCCTCGGGTGTCGGTGAAACTCAGTTCCAAGAAGGCGTCCTGCTTTTCTAGACTGGAACTGGGCTGCTGAGCTGTGATGCTATACTTCCCAACTCATTTTGGGCTGAAAGTCTCACTGCTAGACTGCTCATGACGGTTCTCAATTTACCTTACCACTCGGAATTACTGATATAATAAATATTGAAGAATAAAATATCCAAAGCCGAACTGGCCAGCCATGACAAAAAAAAAACGAAGTATATTATATTGTATATATAGTCATTTTGTAAGTATAATATATTATATATTTTAGGTTAGTCTATTTTAGTTTTATATACATTTTTGTTTTATATATATCAATACTTGATATAATAAGTATTGACGAATAAAAGATCTAAAGCCGAACTGGCCAGCCATGACAAAAAACACGAAGTATATTGTATATATAGTTATATTGTAAGTATAGTATATTATATATTTGAGGTTAGTCTTTTTTAGTTTTATATATACTTTTTAGTTGTAGTTTATATCTTTTTTTTTACACTGAAGACGCCTTGTTAGATACGGGTGAAATATTCGTTTCTTCTTCGTTTTTTTGTTTTACTGTCCATAGACCCGTTTGTCGTCTTTATATTTATTCCTTTGTGTTTTTAATAAGTATTGACATGACTGTTAAATTTATTTTCAGTTGGTAGGCTATTGATATTGGAGATCTGTATATTTCCTTACAGGTGAAAATAAATTTTAATAGGCTGATGTGATGTATGTTCGGTATTGTTACCCTTGGGTAACAATCACTCAAACGAGTTTTGGGTAGTGGCATTGGTCCAATGTAAACTAAGTTGTTTTGGGTAGGACGCTAAAAAGCACAAGAGGAATGATATCGAAACTTGATTTAAAAGTGACGCAACGAAACTTGCGTTGCCTCATTACCAAGTCATTGAGTTTTCTAATTAGTCATTTAGTATGTTCAGTATTGTGTTAAATCACTGTTATTTCATGAATTTATTGTTTTGATCATTTATACAACGAAGGGGTTGTTCACTCTTAAAAATCGCCTACCTCCCCGTGGCGAGCGCCACGGATTGGTGTGACGAATCAAGTGGCACTGCAAGATGCAGTCACCGAGTGGTGAAGAATGGGCAACCCCTTGGTTATTTAATTGGTACTTATATAGTAACCGATAAACACGCGAGAAGTGAAGCTTCATTAATGCTAATGAAATTAAACAAAATAGGACGAAAATATAATAGTTTAGAAACAAATTTGGGCCATATATTTCCACGTTAGGGGGGGGGGGGTTAAAACATAGCATATATTAAATACATAAGCTAACCTAAGTTCCCCCCGAAAAACTAAAGTTTAAATATAGTTTCCGGAGTGAGAAACCCTTTGTTTTAAAGCGATTAGGCATTATCCGGTAAAATGCCTATCTGATCTGCAATACAATTGTCGCGTGTTTATCTGTTCCTTAATAAGTTTACCATTTAATTGAGTGTATTCTCAAAAAAATGTTGAAATCTGGTAGAACAGGAAAGCATCAATGTGCCAGAAGGGGGAGGTACGGGGAAAACAAGAAGACATTGAATAATTTCGAAAATGAGAGATTCCCATTTAAATTTTGGTAAGAAGAGATTTCATGGTAGCATTTCCCCTTCCTTGGTAAATTTTCCGTGGGGCGCTGATGGAAGTGATATAACTTACATTCGTATCATTAAACTGCTTTCTAGAAAATTTTTAAATTGCAAGCAGAGCCGACTATGTTTTTTATTTTCTAAATAACTTATTACTCCGTTTTAAAATCTCAGTAAAACCTGCATCACCCCCATTAATTATTCTTACTCATTTAAAATTATAGTTAAAAGTTTGATGTTGTATTCCTTATTTCGATACTACTACTACTACTAAACAATCCACCGCAGCGCCAAGCCGCCTGAGGCCATCACAGCTACGCACGCTCCTCCATCCCAATCTACTCAAAGCCTCCCTCTTTAACCCTTCCAGGAAGTTTCTTTTTCTCTTAAATTTTCTTTACATCCTCCCACTCCAATCGAAGACAACCTGCTTTTCTTTTAGCCCTAGACGGTTGGCCGAAATTACCTTCTATTTTACGAATGCTACTAAAAATCATTTGAGACTTCCAGAAGGCAGCCTGACTAAATCCACAGTAAGGTTTTGGCGTAAAAACACATAATTGACACTCCAAGTCCTATAAAATAAGAAAAATTATATTTAAAAAAATATTAGCATTTCGCATTGAAAAATTGTTTTAGAGGCTTATTTGACTATAGCCATACTAAACTCCGCTTGAAGACTCTATTTGTTCCCGTAAAGTGGGGAACTGCAAGTAAAGAACGGTGTTGTCTTACCCATCGAAAATGATCTGTAGAAGCTCAAATAAATCGAAATATTTTATTTTTTGTTTTATAGAAGAATTCGTTGCATACACAGCACCGAACTTAGTGAATAACGGGCAAAGTTTGTGCCGTTGTTTTCCCTTGCGTTCGAATCCGGCCACTAGAATAAATGTATACTGCCATTTACTTTGTGATTTAACTTATTTTGAACTTAATATATAAATAAATATATATATATATATATATATATATATATATATATATATATATATATATATATATATATATATATATATTCTGTATTTTATGTATATACTTATATATTTAACTGATTTTGATGGGCTGGTATGACTGTTTTGTTTCTAACATAATCTGCACTTAGATAATTTACACGTTGGGGGTAGGGAATGTTTCTGATGTTGGGTCAAAAGGCCCAGAAGAAATTCACTTAATGGCAAAAATGTGCTTTTCTTGTTTTGCCCCACAGGAAAAATCCAGCCCTCCACCTAATGTCAATCTATAACCCGAGGCTAAATACTAAAGTTGTTGACGGTCTTTTTTTGTACTTATATGTGATTACTAGTCGGGTTTGTAATACTAGTTTGGCAAAATAAGAGAAAATTAGCACAGTCAATATTGGACGCCAGCAAGGCCGTATGCAGGAGGGGGTAGGCGGTTTGAACTCCCCCGAATTTTTTTTTCTGACTCGTGAAAACGTAACAAAAATGGATATAAACAAATTTGTTATGCGTTTTTTCAGTTTTTTTTTATGTAACCCCCTCCCGACAAAATCCTTTTGTAACATGGTTTTCTTAAGAAAACCATGTTGATAATAATCTTCTATGCACCGAGCCTTTTCTCTACAAGAAAATGTCGCTCCCCTTTTTTGTTTGTTTAGGCCCCGAATAACTGAAGTTTCTTTATGTAAATTTTGTAGAAAAGTTTTCTTGGACCGACCTAAATAAGGAAATTTGGTACAGGTGAATTATGCGGGCACCGCGAAGAAGTCAAGTTTGGTCAATGCTAATGAAATAAAATAAAATAGGATGAATATATAATAGTTTAGAGACAAATTTGGGCTATATATTTGCACATTAGGGGGTGGGGGTGGGGAAAAACCAGAGCATATATTTAATATGTACCCTAACCTAGGTATCTTACCCCCCCCCCCAAACCCCAAAAACAAACGTTTAAATATTGTAAATCATTGAGAAAACGCTTTGCAATCATTTATCTATAGCGGTCTCTTGCAAATAGCCCGGTTGACGGGTTTCGTGACTGGTTTCCTTGATACTATAGCGGTGGTCCCGCATAATGCACCAGTACCGGAATTTTTGTGAATACATATAGATATTTACATACATATATATTTGCATTTACTAATTTTTGGGGTTACCAATTAGAATCGATTCGAATTAGGAAATATCTTCGAAATGGTGTTTCCTCAAACAATCTCTGTCTCTATCATGTAGTTTTGTTTTTTGTTTCGAGTGGTAAGACGATTCAGCTGCATGGCTGAAAGCGATGCAAATCATGTAAGTGACAGCTTAGTATCAAAGTCTAAAAGAAAACATACCGGAAAATTAAGTTTAAAGCACAAAAAGTATTTCTGCATAAATTTAAATACTTATTTATCTATCAAACCATAGAACAGGCAACAGTGTGAACGACCTGCAAAAAACATGTTTATTTCTCTAATTTGTTGAAGATGTTTCATTAATGAAAGGAATATTGTCATTTTAGTTGCTAAATCCCGGGCTGTATTTTGGGGTGTATAAATTTAAGGACGAACTTGATAGGCTACTTCCAGGATGGACGTACAAATAACAGTTCAATAGGGATAAATCTTTTTATTAGACAGTAAATTCTGGATATTTCGATCACATACACAGCTGTGTAGTAGCGACACGACGATCGCTGTAGGCTATATGTGATCGAAATATTCAGAATTTTTATCATGGTTTTTCACTTTCTAGTAAAAAGACTTATCCCTTTTTCAACTATGTGGTCTTAGAAAATACATATTCCAGGATGGAGCTCCGGCCTCTACCTTTGTACCTTTGTGCCTCTACCTTTTCTACCTTTTGTGCCTCTACCTTTGTGCCTCTACCTTTTCGACCTCCAAGAAAGTTCCAATCAGTCCTGTGCTAAGATGACCCCTGATTGAACACGAAAAGCTTCAGACTGTTGCTTTAATATACTATTGTCTTAAAATACAAAGGGCATCACAATAAAAACATTTTAAGCCCTACTGACCCCTCTTAGGTCTATTCATACCTGAAATATTGCGATTTTTAAGACTTTTGAAATACTGCGATATTTAAAACTTTTCCTTAAATCGTTTAAAAATTTTAAGCAGTACCCAGGGACATATCCAGCATTTTTTCGAGGGGGGGGGGGTACAAAAGAATATTTGGTACTTGTTAAGAATCCAGTAAACACGCGAGAAGAACCGCATCGAAATCTCAAAGATGCTATATGAAAAACAGGTTTCCGCTGCATAGTGAGGTATTGCTCACTCTGCGAAAAATATTTAAACTTTAGTTTTTTGGGGTTAAAGGGGCAAAAAAAGGTACCTAGGTTGGGTTAGGTTACGTATTTAATATGTGCTATGCTTTACCCCCCCCCCCCCTCCCACCGCCTAATATACAAATATATTGCCCAAATTGGTTTCAAACTGTTATATTGCCATCTTATTTTGTTTTATTTCATTAGCGTTAACGAAACTTCACTTAACGCGTGTTTACTGGATTCTTAACAAGTACCGAATTTTTTTCGGCGGGTTTTACAAAAAAAAACACATCGAAAATTGGTTTATATCCATTTTTGTTACGTTTTTACGAGTCGGACAAACATTTCTGGGGGGGGGGGGGTCGAAACCCCTAACCCCCCTGTATACGGCCTTGGCAGTACCGCACCTTTGTCAGTGTTTCGACGTTGAATTGTGAATATAAAATAAGCAAAATTAATTAGAGAAATTTGACAGCGATTCAGACATAAACTATCCATTGATTCCCAAAGACAACTGCACCTTCAAATCAAAGCTACATATTCTTGAGTTGTTTGATGTCATATGTTTTGTGCTATTTTTTTCGCCCACGTTTCTTTATTTTAATTTGGTGCTCGCCATTACCTAAAAGTGCGTAACTACACACTGAGATCTTTTACGTTAATAAATATAAAAAAATAAGTTTTTTCAACTGAAAGTAAAGAGCAACATTAAAACTTAACGAACATAAATTATTACCTGTATGAGGGGTCACCCCCCCCCGCCAATACCTCGCTCTTTACGCTAAAGTCCGAATATTGTCCCAATTCTTTAAGAATGACTCCTAAATCACAATTACCGTTTAATTAGAATAAATAGCTCTTTTAAAAGTACCAAAAAGCTTTAACGTAAAGAACAAGGTATTGACAAGGGATCGTTTGGTTGGGTAATTTTTTTTAAAAATCAATCATTTCTTTTTCACTGTCCTTGGTACTTAAAATAAGATTTATGCTCTTTGTATAAGTTTTTGGTATTTTATTTTTGTGCAGTCCTACGGTCTTAAAGTTTTCCATAAAACGAGAATATTTTGCTAAGATTCGATAACTGAGTCTCCCCTCCCGGAACCTTTTTTGATTTTTTTTTTTTTTTTTTTTTTTTTTTTTTAGATTGAAAATATATTGAGAATAGGTAAAAACACGTGAAAATGAGAATACAGTCATCCATCTACCAAATTACGGTTTTGAAATTTGGTGTAGCCTACGTACTTTTTTAGATTATATACGTTGAATCAATGACGGTTCTGGCCTCTCATGTGCCCATGGCAAAATCTTGATTAGCCCCCCCCCCTGTCTCCCACAAAATTTTCAGGTCAAATTTTCATAAATATTTCATTTATTAACAGGTCAAATTTCAGGTCAAAATTATTTTCAAATTATAGATTAATTAATAATTTATTTTTAGTTATTTTTAATTTATTATTTAAATTATTTAACTATTGGTAGTTTTTATTATTATTTAATTATTCTAGTCATTGTTATTTAATTATTTTTAATTTACTCGACTAATTAATTAATAAATAATTAAATATTTTCGTTTATTAACTCCACCCTCTACTTTATTTTAATACAAATAATATTTTTAAAGTTGCGAAATGACTATAACCATTAAATTTTTTATTTGAAATTTTGCTCCTTTAAAATTTCTGCGCCCGGGGCAATTTCGCTATCATTCCGTAGCTGAGATTCAACTCCATCTATCTACAAAATTACGGTTTTGAAATTTGGTGTTAGATTAAATACGTTGAATCAATGGTGATTCTGGCCTCTTTTGCGCCCAATTAGCGCCTAAATCATGATTCCACCCCCCCCCCCCCTAAGCCGCCTCTGCATCGAATTTGGTTGAAGATTTTCGAAAAGGGACTATTTTCCTATTTTTCAAGTAAGTTTAGATCCTTCGCCAATAAGAAGTTCAGCCGTAGGCTTGTCACAAAATCGCATCTTTCACAGGGAACATGTATGAACCGTAAATAACCCTCTTGATCGTTTGCCCCTTTTTTCAAAAATCACGCAAATTTTCTCAGGCTCATAGCCTTTGATGGGTAAATTTAAACATAATTAATTTTATATATTTGAAATAGGCTAAGCATGATAAAGCCAATTTTTTATGTATTAACTGTTTTTGGAATTCCGTGTTTTAGAGATTCTGTTACTATTGGCCCGAGTTGCTCCTTACAGGCACGGACTATTTGGTATACGGTTAAGGAGTAATTTGATTGGCTTACAACTGTTGTACTTACAAGTTACCACTGACATAAATTCGCAGAAATTGGGATGGGGGCTAAATGTGATTGTCAAAATTCAAGGGTCACTTTTTTTTCAGTTTTTTCTATGAATATGAAAAAAAAACATTTTTCAACGAAAATACCAAAAAAGGATTTTTCAAAATCAAGAGGGAGGCAAAATGGAGTAATGGAAAAAATCTAACTAAAACAATTTGGAGAATTATAGGAAGTTCGTGATACTAAATAGTTTATGGCAGTGAACAATAAGTAAAGAGTAACCCCTTCAAAGTAACCAAAGTTGTGAAAAAACGGAAGTTGATTACTAATGCTTCTTTTGTCAGTACGGGATCACTGTCTACGGAGGGGGATATAAGTAGTTTTTGTCTATTTTAATATCAACCTCAAGTTAAAAAATGGTTTTTAGTAACTTCATAAAAAGGCTACGATCATTCTTTTGTTATTTTTGGATATAGCACATGATATAGCTCGGGCCTTAATATAGCTGCCTAGTTGACTTTCTTTACTAAATTCAAATTTATTTCTTTTGTTTGTATACATCTTTTTCTACCAACTCTTACATTATGTGTATCAACTTTTGTGTATGGCTTAAATGCCTTGAAATATTTTTATTATTATTAAGTTCTTGCATCGATAAAATGTATTTCTATTCTAATTCCACAGATGTTAAAGTGATTAAGTTTAAATTTACCTCTCAAATCTATTAGTAAGAGAGAATTTAAATAATGATTTGAAAGAAAAGAGCTGATTTTTCAATTTGTGGGGTATTATTTAGATATTTATATTAGATAAAATTTCAACGGGATAGGCTATTATTAAGATATTTGTCCTGTAGTGATGCTTGGGATTGATCTCCGCTTAGTAATAAGCAGTGGCGGTTCTTACCTCTTTTGCGCCTGGGACAAAGTGTTGATTAGCACCCCCTTATTTCCCACAAAATTTTCACTTATTAACATAATTATTTAATTTATCAATTTTAATTGAAAATTTCTTTTTTAATTGTTTTTAATGTGCTATCTTAATCATTAATTATAATTAATTATTTCAATTTAATCATTCTAATCATTATGATTTATATATTTATTATTTCTTAATTAATTTTAGTTTTATTAGCTAATTAAGAATTTATTAATGATTTTCATTTTATTAACTGTGCCCTTTATTGTATTTTAATAAAAATAAAATTTCAAAAGTTAAAAAATGATTATAACTGTTAGATTGTTTATTTGAAATTTTGCGCCCCTAAAATTTTTGTGCCTGGGACAAGTACTCCCCCCCCCCGCCCCTCCCTCTCCTAAAGCCGCCTCTGGTAATACGGGACCCAGAGTTGGACCTCATCTGGAACAACTAACCACAGGGCCCAGAATTCGATTCCGGTAACGAGATTATGCGACACGTCTCCGTAATACTCCAAACAAGAAGAAGAAGAAGAAATATGTTTCTTTTATATTTAGGTTTCTTTTTTCATAAACAAACAAGTTTTTCACTATTTGCAAACGCAGTACTTAAAAAACTGACATATTTGCCAGCGTTGCAGCGTAAACTACTATCCAATTCCTTCACCTCTGATACAAAGATAATAATAAAAAGAAAAGAACAAAAAGAAAAACAAATCAGTCAATCGTGCTTGTGTGTTATACGGGCCCACAAAAGAAGTCATGTTTGGTTAATGCTAATAAAAAGAAATAAAATAGGATGAATATATAATGGTTTAGAAACAAAATGTTGACTATATATTTGCACATTAGGGGGTTGGGGGTAAAGCATAGCATGTATTAAATATGTAACCTAACCTAGGTACCTTTTTTCCCACCCTAAACTCCAACAAACAACAGTTTAAATATTGTAAACGCAATGAAAACCACGCTTTGCATTCCATTTCTCTATTGCAAATACCCGTTTGGTGGGTTATAGAGTATATGGCGGTGGGCCCATATAATGCACAAGTACCCAGCCAATTAACAAACCAGACTCTTTCTACAATATTATTTCCATATCACACAAATACGACAATACGACTCTCCCAATGCTACCTCCCTGCCATATCACCATCCTTCCTCTGTATCACTCCACCACCCATCTTCCCTGCCACCTCATATCCCTACCACCCTTCCTCCTTAAATTATGAATTTCTAGAATTGGCATTTTAGCGCTTTCCCCTGAATGTATATATTATCACGCTAATAACTAGGAGTAGAAAATTGTAGTAGATTTTATGCTCTTCAGTTTCTTTTTAAATTTGTTCTGTGGAATTTGACAATCTCGAGGTGTTGCCGATTCCGCCACTAGGTGTGCATCTTTAAGCACCACTTTTCTCGCCCCGAATGGGGCTCTTGGAAACACCTCTTTGTACCCCTCATTGTAAACTTCGCAACACGAATGACATGCGTCGGCCGGTGTCCACAGAATTTGAAAGTTGGAAACCCCTCGGCTAATGTAGTCCGGGAACAGTTTTAAAGAAGTTGGTTTTTATAAAACACTTTACGCAAGAATAAATAACTCAAAGCATGTTCTTAGGAAGATGGACGCAATGTTCCGTCCCAGCGTTTACAAAATCCTTATGTTCTTAACACCATATAAAATATTCTTAGCGGAGGCATTTGATCCATAAGATTCAGTGACATTTCCTTTGCACAGGGCGGGCACTTCCGGTCCCAAAACTAACGAACTGGAACAAGTCCACCTACCGAAAAATCGGTCTTTTGTGAGTTACTTGCCTGTACTCTTGATTCCTATCATCAGAGGTATGCTTCATTTATTCATCATACCCAATTTTATACCCTCTGGTGATTACGTATGGTATAAGTCAGTCTTTTGTTCATTATACAAGTCAACATGCTATTATTGATAGTACTTGGTTGTAGTAATCAAAAGGATATATTGCATTAAAACATTTAAGGGTATTGTAACTTTTATGTGGTATACTTTACATTTGCACATACAAAAATTAGGTTCGGGGGGGGGAACAAAACCTAAATAGACGAAGTGGTACAAAGCACATCGGAAAATATGGGACAAATAATAATGATCTAGGATATTGTGAGGACGGTCCTGAACCCCTCTCTCTTGCGCTCATGTCTGACTGTATATGTCTAAATATCGAAATGCTGCAGAATTCAAGAATGCAATTACAATTTGCTGGGAGGAGGGGGGAGGGTAGACGCACCAAATCTGACCAAGGGGTATGTATAATTTTATTAGTATTTTTGTAGGGGTAGAGTATAGAATTTGGGGCATTTGCTCATAATTCTTATATTCAGGTATGTAGGGGACTAAAGTAACTAGGTGATCCTAAGGTGAACTAAGTGGTCCAGTTTTCCTCTATCTCGACTTTTTTCAAAGTCTTTGAACACTTCCTAAAGAAAAATTTTCCTACTCCCCCTCTAATATTTGTAGGCCGTTAGAGATATTAACACGACCGCGTGCATAAAATATTTCCCGAGAGGGTAAGGTTTCAGTTTTTTTTTTTTTTTTTTTTTTTTTTTTTTTTTTTTTTTTTTTGTTAAAGATGCGTCATATTTTTTTAGATACTTGTATGATATATCGACCACAGCAAGTACCCATGTTAAGAAAACAATCCTTACTTCATAATATGTAGAATAATCATAGTTAACACATTTTGCATGCAGCCTGGCTATACTTTACCCCCCTCCCCGAATGTGCAAATATATAGCCCTTTTTTTTTTTTTCAATGCATTGTAATTTGTTTTTCCCGCGTCACAGATGATTCAATTTACAGGTATACGGATTGAAACAACGGAGACGCATAGATAGGAAATACATAATTTGGACTATATATTTGCGCATCAGGGGGTTGGGGGTAAAGTCTAGCGGGACAGCATGCAAAATGTGTTAACTATGGTTATTCTGCATATTATGAAGTAAGAATTGTTTTCTTAACATGGGTACTTGGATGATATAGCTATGGTCGATATATCATACAAGTACCTTCTTAAGATACAAGAAATCGATAATTATTTTTGTCTTATCGGGGACTTTTTCCGTTGACATGTCATTGTGGGTGGCCCTTGGATATAAAAATATTCAACAAAATATTTTAAACTGTAGCCCTGATGCATAAGAATTTTACTCCTTTATGATCTCACAAAAAGTAGATCAACGAACCATATAAGAAAGGTTAAACACTTAAATCGTTCAACTTCCGTTGGTTTTTAACTTCCGATTTTTTCTACTGATGAAAGACGGGAAAATTCGCAGAATTTCGCCACAAAACTGTCTTATGGTTTTATCGTTTCGTTAAAGATCCCTTACCACCAACCGTAAAATTTGTGCATATCTTTTTTCTCTTCTCGTAATGGGTACGATTTTCTATCGTAAGAAAATGGGCATAATGTCTTTAATAGATTGTAATGTTTATTTGAACATACCCATGTTCCGGTTGTCGTAGGCCTTAAGAAAATAGGAGCATTTTCACGGTTTGGAGTTAAATGTACGGACCATATGTGTATAGGCCGTGCTGTGTGGATTGGAGATTGCAAAACCTAA
Source organism: Artemia sp. Qi Xiang Cuo (assembly GCF_049724085.1). Lineage (NCBI taxonomy): Eukaryota > Metazoa > Arthropoda > Branchiopoda > Anostraca > Artemiidae > Artemia > Artemia sp. Qi Xiang Cuo. Next base: position 14,850,444 of record NC_142796.1, read on the forward strand.
GTAATAATATATTACTGATAATGGGCTACGATCCTAGGCACACACAGCCTCTATCTTAGAGAAGAGTATGGCAGTTAATTAATAACCTGACATTTTTGGTGGAGCTCAACTTTCCTTATCTCTTATGTTAACGGGTATGCGCTACAATGTAGTAATAACACACTTTAATAACAGACAAGAAAACTATAGGGCCGTTTTTTCAAAAATCAATGTGCTAAGATCTTACATCTTTTGTCATAAAAAGCTTAAAAGTGAAATCTTTTAATTAAGATCTTACATCTTTTGTCGTTTTTATACAAACGTCTTTCATCATTCTGCTCTGATCAGCGGTCTGATAACAATGATGAGTATATCATCAAAGTTCTCTCATCATCGTTCTATAAGGCAGAACAGTGTCGTTCTTCACGTTTTTTGCTAACATCAGTGAGCTGTAAGATTTTAAAACAAAGATGAGTTAAAAAACGATAATCTTTGCAGAAAGATGCAAGATCTTAGATGTAAGATCTTAGTGCTAAAAAACGGTCCTTATGTGTAGACATGTCCGCACTAGGGGACAGGGGGTCCGGATGTCTACCTGAAATATGACATTTTTTGGATATTGCATCAAAAGCGTCTATCAGATGCAAAATTGATTCACTTTTTATACTTTTAAATTTTAATGCTGAGGTATTTTAATGGCTCTTAACTTTTTACATTCCCAGGGATATTTTCTAAAAAGAAGGACCGCTAATGAAGAATTATAATAAAGACTATCCTATACTGAATAAAATTTTTTGAAGCTCGATATGATCCAGTTAGTGCTAAAATGTACTGCACATTGTCTATACTTACTACTACTACTAACAACTCACCGAAACACCAAGCCGCCTGAGCCCAATACAGCTACGCACGTCCCACCTCAATCCAATCTATTCAAAGTCTCCCTCTTTACACCCTCCCATGAAGTTCCAGTTTCCCTTATATCCTTCCTGACGACATCCTCTCACCCCAACCAAGGACGACTTGTTTTTCGTTTAGTCCTAGACGGTTGGTCGAAAAGGACGAAGTTTAGCAATCTGTCATCCTTCATCTGTAGAACGTTTCCTAGCCATCTTATCCTTTCTCTCATTATAGCCCTAGAAAACGGGATTGAATCACACCTTTCGTACAGCCTATTGTTTGAAATACGGTTAGTCAGTCGGGTACCCAAAACAATCCGAAGGCAATTTCTCTGGAAAACATCAAGCGAGTCTTCCTCCCTTTTTTTGAGCGCCCATACTTCAGAACCATATTTGACCACTGTGTCTCTACTTAACGCATAAGTAAACACGAATAAAAATCCCGTGATTGTCCCCACTCAAGTGTTGCTACGCAAAAACGAAGAGGCGTCCATTTGGGGGTGGGGCAAAGCTCATTTGGCCCTCCGCCAGGAAAAAAGATATCTTGGGTACATGCACCAGTACTTCTCTGTAGTTATGGGAAATACGGATGTTCCGAAAGAGCAGATAATTATCAGGGGGCGAATGTGGTCCATACGTCTCGTTCGCTATCCTCCCGGTCACGTTATTTTTGATCAGTGTGCTTGCGCCCTCTGGAGGTCTTAGGAACTGTACCAACCGTCCCAACATTGGAACCAACGGTCCCGTGAAATTTTGATTTTCTTTCTTTAAATAAACATTCTTTTTCTCGCCTTTCTCTTTAGGTTCTTTAGAGTTGTCGATAGAATGTCAGGATCTAGATAGAATGAAAGCTTGGCTTTTCATAGGTATTCTAAAATTTTGACTATAAATTTAGCCATTTCTCTGGTATTAACTACCAGGGATTAACAGGCATATTCATATGTAAGGTGAATAAACATACTTTACCTACCTCTCTGCCCAATTTTCTTTAAAGTTTTCAGATAATCAGTAGGATGTGAGGATTGAAATAGATTGAAATATACATATAGGCTGTTAATTTTGACTGTAAGTTAAGCTTGTTTGACTTTAAGATCTTCTAAGTTTATTACCCGTAAAAAATACAATTATGGCTATATTATGCGTTTAACATATGACCCAACAATAAAGCTTTAACTTATTGGTCTTTCACATTGTGAGCGAAACATAGGTAATTTCATATGATATATTTTGATGATAATATTTATCGTTATGTTCATCTCCCCTGTTTTAAGATATCTCCTAAACCCTTCATGTGGATATAATTAGTTATTTAAGAATGCGACTTGTCTCTTTTTGCTTGCTACTGTGGCTTTAAGACAGCACAGGTGTTGGTGTCGGGTAGTATTTTTTCCCCTTTTAAAATTCCTAAATGGCTCGTAATTTAATTATTGCTATCGGGCATAGCCATCTAAGGCATACAGAAAAAAACAATTTGAGTGGTTATACGTTTTGATAAATGCTTTTAGATGGCAGTTAATTATTACAGTAGCTTCACGGTTTCTCACTTTAATGGATACTGAGTTTCTAAGGTCTATTAAAAAAAAAGCTTCTGAATGTGAATACGCATCTAGTGTTCGTATTATAAATCATGCTATCAGTGTATTTTCCCCTTATTAGTTCCGTGGTGTAATAATACCGAATTGAGTATCAATTTTGGACATTAAATACGTAGTTTTTTTTTTTTAACCATTAAACTTACACTTAAATCCACTTGAACAAATAGCTAATCAGACCTATAACCGAACGTGTAAAGTGGGAATTTTTTGTACCGAATGAATAATACTAAATAATCAAAACCTGCATTGGATGTGTTTTTTTCTCGGCTGTTCATTAATCAGTTTGGCAAGTGAATTGCTCAATTTCAATAACAGAAATGGAGAAATCGCGAGTACTTGTGTACCAGAGCTTAGATTTTCGCTTTGGGAACATCCTCCTTTAATCCCCCTTTTTTTGCGTCCGGGGCTACTCAACTAGGGACCACTGCCAAATTCGGGCAGAGAGAAACCGAAGTGAAGGCCCTTAAAATTTTATTTGGTAATAGGTTAGGATATAACCAGCGGAATGAGTTTTTTTTTTTTACAATGAACCTCGGGGAAATCAGGGCAAAGGTCGGTCAAAAATAATAGAAAGAGACCGTACAGTTTTGATAATTATCCTTATTCGTTCTAAAATGTTAGGACGTAACTAGTAGGATTTATTTTAACAATGAACCCCCGTGAAATTATGAAAAAGGTTGGCGAAAAAAAAAAAAAATAAATGAACAATGCAACTTTGTGAATATCCCTTGTTCGTTAGCCAATTGGTTAGGGCAAAACCAGTAATATTTATTCTTAACGACAATTTTGAAAAAATGAGGATGGAGGTTAGCAAAAAAAGACCTTTACAATTTTTAATTTCCCTTACTCTTTAGATAATAGCTTAGTACACGACCAGTGGGATTTATTTTTAACATCAAATCTTGGCAAAATCAGGACAGAGGTTGGCCAAAAATAAAAAAAAGTGGTCATTACTATCTTTGAATTTCCATTAGTCGTTAGGGGGATAACCTGCAAGATTTATATTCGACGAGGGGCCACGGTAGAACTGGGACAGAGGTTGAAAAAGAAAATGAAAATCATACTTTGAGTTTTCCTCACTCGTTCGATAACAAGTTGAAGCTTAACCCAAAAGTTACGCTCACGGGTGTTCCCATACCTCTTGGTTCAGTATGAAAAAATATGAAGTTTCAAAGCTGTATGTTTGTGGGAAAGTTTATCCGTAGGACTTCGGGAGGGGTAAAATGGATTTTTCAAAATCTAGGGGGGGGAGTAGTTTGTTCGATTTCATCGGTGAAAATACCACTTAGCTTTTTTCAAAAAAAAATATTTCTTTTTAAATTTATGGGGGAACCTAGACGAGCTAAAACATATAAGGGACAAATTTCCCCCTCATACTCTCCTCCTCCCCTGATTAGCGTAACTTGTATGTATTTACCAAACCATTTACACTTACAAAGAAATCTAATCCGGAAGCCACTCTTTTCAAAGATGTTTCGAGATGAGATCTTTCAAAGATGTAAATTACTTTTAATTGATGACTGAAATCAATCGAATTTTGGTTAATTTAACTATTTTTTTTTGTAGCCTTGTTTCTTGTTATTCTGTTTGTAACCCACTTGTATTTTATTTGTAGACTTCTTTTTGTTTGGGGGGTTTTATGCGATTAAGTTTTTTTTTTGGTTCTTGTTCTTGTTAATCAGGGACTGCCTTCGGTTTTTCGATCATGATGTAGATGGCCTAACCCTTGGAAGGGTGTGGAGTTTTTTTCGGGGGGGGGGGGCAGGAGTGCAGTTTAAGGCACCCTTCCTTTTTATCGAAGGCGTGGGTCATTAAAACCAGCTTAGATTATGTTGGTTTCTAGCTGTTGTCCCCAGAGTGACCAGATGGCGCGCATTTGTGTCCCATTTGGCAACTGGCAGCACTGGTTGTCCCTTGGTATTAGCCGATTGGGCAGTCATGTAAGAACGAACTCTCGTTCAAGTAAATCGGTGCCCAAATTGAGATCAGTATCTAGATATTCTTACTTTATTGTGTGTTAGAAAAAAAAATCGTTATAAGAGCTATCCTTGAGGGATAAATAGCTTTGATTGTCCCTGTTTGCTGGTATATTGACCAACTATTTCTTTTCCACCTGAAATATAGTTTGTGGCCACGTTAGAAAACTGGTTTTCACAGTTGGTTCGTAACTTTTCTTCGGATGAAAACATAACCTCGTTAAAAATTTAAAATTGTAATATCTTTGAAAAGGTTTCAGCGTTTAGCCTATTCAGTGTCTTTGTTTTTAAAATCTTGTTTGTCTTGTTGAATATGCCAGAATCATTGCGTCATAAGTTATTTCTAGCATACGAAATTATTCCTAGCCTTCGGAGACTCCCACGAGGTTTCCTATAGCAATTAAGCCAAAAAAACACTGTTAGATTATAAGCGATTGTTTTTTTTTCTCAAGTTTGGGAGTAAACTTGTGAGATCGCCACTTGTGTTCCAAATAATTACGGAGGTATAGACTTGTTTCTTCTGTGGGCCAACCGTTATAAAGCACGTATTTTCACGTAATACACGAATCTCACTAAAACGACATTCTATAAAATCATCTGGATAGATATGACTGGGAATACTTAAATCCTTCATAATGACATCATTGACTTTTAGTTCTACCTTTTTATGTTTAACCCAATAGTGACGAGAAAGTTTAGTTTTAGTTAAAGAAAAGCCGCTTTTTGAATGTATATATTTTATAAAGTAATGATGAAAGTTTTGTGTTATTATTAAAAAGAAGGAGGGTTAATGAGGAGTAAAGTTCATGGCGAGGCTGCTCTGGCGAGATAGACAAATAAGTGTATTTATCGAATTTATCGGATTATATGTAAAATTTATTAGTTCTATAAAGAGGCATAGGGAGGTTTTCCGCACCCGGGGGCAATTTGAATTTTTGCTCCTTTTCCCTACAACGTAAGTAGGCCTATCTTTCATGAAATATTTGGTGCTTCTATCTAATGACCCCCGACAGATAGTGCAACCCCCTCCCACTGGATATGACCCTATTTATAACCCTATTCAGACCGTGTGTACTGTAAGACCAATCGTTGCAGAGTGCATTTCACATACTTGATGAAACCGTGTTAAAAAACGAATTTTTTGACGTGATTATTTGATCAGGTGGAGGATTTTCCCAAAAAGTGTTTTTTTTGTCTGGTAGTGAATTAAACATGTATGTAAACTTGCCTGGACACAGGGTGGTTAGTTGGCATCTATCATAAGTTAGACACGAAGGATTTTCCCCACTTCCCATAGGTTAAAATTGTTTTTGATATTTTTTCGATTTCAGGCCCCCCCCCCTCCTGTCTTCCGCTGAACTTTTGATTATAATTACTCGTGTATATAGTTTTATGCATGGCATCGACCAGGAGGGGTGAGGGTAGAGGGAACCCCCTTACCCCCAAGATAGGTTAGAAGGACCACTCCTGAACTTCAAGGATCCTAGGCCAAAAACTGCGATTTCGGGGATTTAAGACACAATCGTAGCAATTATGTTGATATCCTTCGCCCCCTGTTAATACCCCTATCCCAAATTTTTTAATTAGGATGGGAGATACTTTGAAGTAGTTTAAACATGCCCTTCTGGGGATTGCCTTTGCAATTACTTTTAACAATAATGGTGGGTAGTAAAAATAGTGGCACGCATATGTCCATACCTGCATAACAGGGGGTATAGAAGGGATTGCCCAATGAGATTGGTCTAATAGGACTCCCCTCTGTATTGATTTAAGAATAGTGGCTAAAAAAGGAATATTTCTTATTTCGACCCTCCTACCCCCCCCCCCCAGGGGACGGACTTTTGTACACCAATTTCTGTGTCTTCAATTAATTTATTACTTTTATTTTCAGGGGGCCCTGGCTCGTTAGATTCAAATGTGACTTTATGGCAATTTTTGCTCGAGCTGCTATTGAGTTCACAACATGAGCATATTATCACCTGGACTTCAAACGATGGTGAATTCAAGTTAATCAACGCCGAAGAAGTGGCACGGCTTTGGGGACTTAGAAAAAATAAAACTAACATGAACTATGATAAACTCAGTCGAGCTTTACGATATTATTATGATAAAAATATTATCAAGAAGGTGCTAGGGCAGAAGTTTGTTTATCGGTAAGTAGGAAAAAGGCTACTATGTATTTTGGGTACTGTTCTATTAGCCGGGCTCTTTTATATAGTGCTAGTTTGGTTAATGCTAATGAAATAAAATAAAATAGGATGAATATATAATAGTTTAGAAACAAATTTGGGCTATATATTTGCACATTAGGGGTAGGGGTGGGGGGTGGGGGTGAGTAAAGCATAGCATATATTAAATACGTAACTTAACCTCACCTAGGTACCTTTTCCCCAATTTAAATACAGTTATTGCGTTTGTTTATATCCCAGAAGGCATTGTAAACCTGTTTTCATCACGCATCTCGATCTATTTCGCGACTGGTATGCATTGCCGTATTCAAAAGAGTCCGGTTAATAGAACAGTACCGCATTTTGTATTTCTTGGATTTAGAATATATCTCTTGACCAGATTCTTCAAAAATCTTGTCAAAACTAATATAAGCCTGCATAATTCAAGCATCCACTGAAATTTGGCAAATTGCCCCCCCCCCAGATTGTGACGAAATTACGCCACTACCTCTTTACACCTTAAAAAAACTGGTGAACCTCCTGGTATCATGGTTGCCCTATTAGGGTAACCTAGTAAAGAACGAACTCTCTAGCCCATATTAACCGATACTAAAAAAAATATAAGGATCGATCTGGTGCGTAAAAATGTAATATTTCTTATATGTGTGTGTATGGGGGGATTGGGGGGGATTCTGAAATGACGTAAGCGCGATATTCTTTCCACTTTTTTTTCTTGCACGCTTTGTCTTTATGACGCTGAAAACATTAATTACTTGTAGAACTGCCATTTTGAGTAGTATATTATAGGTAAAATGCATAAATTAAACTATAGTAATGGATGGTATTGCGTGAACTGCAGGATCTTTTCAAGGATAGTGTAATGGATAATGGTAAAATAAAATTAATTATTTTCGGATCTTGACAGCCGTGCAAAGACCTGGATGATAATGGTAGTGATTAATTAGGAACCTAGGCTTTCATTTTTCTTTTGATCCTAATGGTATCTGAACCTTTGTTGATTCACTACGTAAGATGTGTAAAGCCTATGTTATACCCTATTTAATGTGAATAAAAATTAGTAATGCCAGTGAAATATTTAAAAAGAAAATGTATTTGAAAGTTTTTTATTATTATTTATGTTAAAACAGCCAGCCAATTTAATAGGAGCAAAAAAAAGAATCCAGGCCCAAGAGATTACAGGCCAAGGTGCCTTTAGGAGATTAGTATAGTGTTGTTGTTGAATATGCATTTCATTTTGAATAAATTTCATCTTAAGATCAAGGTTTTTTTTGGTGGAGTAGGGGGGGGGGGCTAAAATTTTCAAGGATTTTTAGCGATTCTGTATTATGCAAAGTTTCTATTACTGCCGTAGGCTATACTTCTCGTTCTTCCCTGTTCGTGCTGGCGCTGGGGTAATATTTGTGCACCCTCTGGGGGATTTACTAGCATGGAGTAAATTTCAGAGAATTCATATCTGCAAAATTGTTGGTTAATGGAGGGGGTGCCCACTTTCGGCCACCTGGTGTATGTCCCAGAACGCGGTTCCGCCAAGTTTGGCACCATTTCAGCCACACCTGGCACCCTTTCGCCACGCTTGACGCCACGGTATATATGATTCCTGGAAGTGCGCGCCCATTGAGTCTTAGATTTAAATGTGTACTATTAAATTATTATTCAAACCCTGCGAGAGTGTCATTGGATAGCTTAAAATCGACCTTCAGGCTTTATATTTTCCCACGCCATTTAGTAAGTATGCGTAAATATACTGGAATGTTTAAAAAGTAAGCCGACTCTTTGTCAGAAAAACAAAATTAAAAAAATATATAGCATGTGAAATTTGGGGATGAGTATCTTTTTTTTTCTTTTTTTCTTTTTGTCCAGCTGTAAAACCAAACAAAGGAAATGATTCTGTGACCCTTCTGTGACATTTGTGGCTTGTATACCTTCCTGTGTGTGTACCCGGATTATATTTCGCTTTTAATGTTTGTCTTTCTTTAGTAGCTCAGCTCTGACTTAAAAGCGAAGAAAAATATCTCTTGTGGTTTCATTTCCCATTCTAAGAGGATGGGGGGTTGCACAGGATCTCCACCTCATTTAATTATTTTGCAAATTATTCATATCTTGCCAGCAAAATTTACCACTCATGAACATTGGGTGTTCCTTTCTAAATATTTGCCCTGAGGCCCAAATAATAATGGCCTAAACATTTTCTCGCATTTTCTAACGTATCTCATTTATATTTTCCTGGGACTCTATTCTCCAGGCTGTTTTTTAGGGAGATCCCGTCTCTCTTTACATAAGTATATTAATTTAAATTAGAAATCAGGTTGTATTATTCTTAAATTATTTTTTCCCCACCTCGCTTCAAACGCATCGAAATCGGTAAATTACATGAAAAAAATGTCGAAATTTGAGGGCAGCGGCATGGGCTAGAAGCAGAGCCCTTACTAGGGTTGGTGGTGCCCAACGAAAAATTAATTACAGCGCCTGCCTCCTGACTCAAAAAAAAGAATTTTTTGAAAGGCAAGGAAAGGCAAGTGTAAAATGAAATTTTTACACTTTAATTCAAAACTGTAATAAAAAAAAAAAAATTTGTTTTCACAGTCAAACAATTCGTAATAATAAACCGTAAGTAAGGAGGACTCAGCTCAATAGTAACCGAAAATCTAAAAAAAGAATTTGTAAATTACAGTAAAGACTGAAAAGAAGTCATATATGCTCAAAAGGGGGCCAAATATTCTTCATTTGTGGGATGAACATTATGATGTCTCCGAAAATTCTTTTAGCTTTGTCACTAACTCCCCCGAGATGCTTTCTCACGCTTTATCAAACAGTGCGTGGTAACGAAAAACGAAACCCCCTAAAAGTGATAGACTCTTAATGAAAATCAAATAATCAGATTCAGCACATCAGAAAACCCTACTGTAGAGGTTTCAAGCTTATATCTGCAAAAATGTAGAATTTTGTATTTTTTTGCCAGAAAAAAGATCATGGATGCATGTTCATTTGTTGTTGTTTTTTCCAGGTTTAATCGTATCAACTCAATAGCCCTACAATTTCGTGAGAGGGCTTATTCGAACGGAAATTAAAAGTTCTGGTGTCCTTTTTAAATTACCAAAAAATTGGAGGGCAACTAGGCCCCCTCCCACGCTCATTTTTTTCCCGATGTCACCCAACAAAATTTCAGCATAGTCGAAAATCTAAAAAATATGTCTTTGAGGGTGACTTCATCCCCCACAGTTCCCAGGGGAAGGGCTGCATCTTAGGAACTTCGCCCATTTTTTACATACAGTATTGGTTATTGGGAAGTATACATACGTTTTCAGGAGGGATTTTTATGGTGGGGGGAGGGGGATTACGTGGGAAGATCTGTCCATGGAGGGTGTTTTCATGGGGGAAGGGACATTTCTATGAATGGGGCGCCGGATTTCTCAGCATGATTTAAAAAACGATCAGAAATTAAATAAAAAACGAGTTTTTTTAACTGAAAGTAAGGAGCAACATTGAAACTTAAAACGAACAGAAATTATTACATATATGAGGGGGGTTCGCCCCCTAGTCAATACCTCGCTCTTTACGCTAAAGTTTTTTTTAGTACTATCAAAAGAGCTATCTATTCTAATTAAATGGCCTTTGTGATTTAGGGGTTTGTGAGTCGAACAAAATTTGAACTTTAGCGTAAAGAGCAGGGTATTGACTAGGGGGTGAACCACCTCATATAGGCTACGTAATAATTTCTGTTCGTTTTAAGTTTTAATGTTGCTCCTTACTTTCAGTTGAAAATTGTTTTTTTTATTTAATTTTCCGTACACTAGACATACCAAGATACTTTGCTAAAAGTTTTTTTAATTTTGACTTTTGATTTTAAAATTTTTTGATTTCGTGAAAAAAAAATAGTGTGCAACCCCTCGCGGAATTTACATCTATTAAAACCCTGTCCGACTCATAAAGTCTTCAGAATGATCAGACTTAGACTTCTTAAAGGCATATAAATTTTAAAAGGGTCTTTTATTCCCCCTTATTTTCCAAGTTTACCAGATGGGAAACAGGTGCCTTAAAGTTGTTGGGGTACAGGTTGTTTTTCCATGTGTTGAACACTCCTGGATTTTACACTATTAGAACTAGTTTGATGAATGAATGTCTTAGAATAGAAATCAATTGAGGGGCTATATGCTCCGTCGCTTTGTGTTTATTAGGCCCGGGGTGAGGGGAGGGGAGACTTGGGCATGGAATCGACCATACTTTTGCAGGGATACGAGCTGGAATAGAAGTATTAGAGACTTTATCCGAGTTGGCCCAATATGACAAACAAAACTGGTCGATGGACAGTAGGCTATAAAGCAAAATAAGAAAGAAAAAAAACTATCAAGCAAATGTTTGAAGCAAAAAAAAAAGCAAAATGTTTGAAGCAAAAACAGTATAAAGCAAAATAAGAAAGAAAAAAAACTATCAAGCAAATGGTCTGTATCACAACAACAATGTGTTATCAGTGTTACAAAAGGAAAAAAAAATTAACCATAATAATTTTAAAAAAGAACCAAAAATAAAATCAGAAGAGAATAAAAAGAAGAAAAGACAAATCAAACTAATATGTACAAATAGCCACTCCTTGTACATACCACTTGTATATAACAAAGATATTAGAATATACGATCAACGAGCTACTCCTTTGGCAAGTCAGAAATATTTAACTTTCGAGAAATCAATGAAAAATTAATTATTAATTAAGTTGAAAAATCCCCAAAAAAACAGAAGTTGAAACTCAAAAATTGAAAAAACATAATTATTCTATTGAGAGATAATCGAGGACATCTGTGACGGAGAGTGGGCAATCCCTTGAAAGAAACATTCATGAGGCATATGTTTTTCAATTTTTTTTTTGTGGGGGTGAGACTAAGAGGAAGTGAAACGTGATTTTTAATGACGCGTCTCAACATTATTTTCGGTAATTAACTGTCTGTTATTTATCATTATTTTTTTGAGAATCTAATGAGTCTTTTTCTTATTTGAATTCTTTTAATGGTTGGAAGAGTTAGAATACAGGAAGGTTTTTTGAATAAAGAAGTTGTATCTTTGATGAAGCTGTTGTTTCATTTTGTTGTTGTGTCGTATTAACTATTGTCATTATTCTGTCTTCTTTTTTTTGTTGTAGGATTTATATTTACAAAGATGAGTAAATCTTGACACGTGACAAGAATTCATTTTGGAACGGCAGACCGAACTAAAAAAAAAATAAAATAAAAAAAAACGACGAAAAAGAGCAGATTCAATGAAAGTTGTTGATAAAATCACAAAACGTAACAATTCTTACATTATTTTGGGCTTAAAGGCCAGTCCCTTTCATACACGCCTGAATAAATAAAAGCTGTTAAACAATTTTTTCAGAAAATAGGGGGGGACTCTAGACAAAAACCCTTCAGAAGCTGTTTCCCCTACTATTTGAATAAAAAAATGAAATTCTACTCACTTATTTTGTTTGTGGGGGGGGGGGATAGACAAACCGAGGTCTGGTGGGAAAGTTGCCCCCCCCCCTTCCTGCCCCATAGTAAATTACGCCACTGATTCAATGGGCATCTTTTGTAAAAAAAAAAAAAAATATATATATATATATATCTAGGTATGCTGCAAATAATTCTGAATGTTTTATATATATATATATATATATATATATATATATATATATATATATATATATATATATATATATATATATATATATATATATATATATATATATATATATATATATATATATATATATATATATATATATATATATATATATATATATATATATATATATATATAAATAAATATATATATATATATATATATATATATATATATATATATATATATATATATATATATATATATATATATATATATATATATATATATAAAAAAAAAAAAAAAATATATATAAATAAATATATAAAAAAAAAAAAAAAAAAAAAAAAAAAAAAAAAAAAAAAAAAAAAAAAATATATATATATAAAAAAAATATATATATATATATATATATATATATATATATATATATATATATATATATATATATATATATATATATATATATATATATATATATATGAATATTAATAGAAACCAGAAAAAAAACCGAACTCAGTTCTTTTCCCATAAAAATTTAGCAAACCTCGAATAGTGAATTCAAACACGTGCTATTTGAACATATTGATTTTTCGTTAGTTGCAATCCCCTCATTGCAAGAGCGGTGAACCCCTGTCAAAAATTAAATTTAGCTACATCCCTGTTTAAATGCGATAATCTTTAATTAAAAAGGTCCGCTCTTTTGCATAGTGTTCTCTTTGCTACTTTGTTCGTGAAACTTGATTAAATTGAAAAAGGTGGCAAAACTTTTTAGGTAGAAAAGGTGGCTGACCTTTGAAATTAATGACAAGATCCAACAAAAGAATTATAAATAAAGGATACTACTTCCTTGCCATCTTTAATGATTATTGATAGATGGCGTGTGAGCTTGAGAAAATCCTTTAAAATATTTTGAATCTTGACCTTAATCTTTTTCAGAGGGTTCATGTAACTCAACACTACGTTGAACTTGTTCAGCGCCACCTCAATTTAACTCATTTCCCGTTTAACTCAACCCCTGTTCAGCTAACCCAATTCATATCCGTTCCTGTTCAACTCGACCCTATTCAGTTCAACCCCTGCAACTGGTTGAACAGGGATTGGGTGGAATGAAGATTGAGTTGACTGAGGGTTGAGTGGAATAGAATTAAGTTACACGTATATCTTCTCAGAGCCTCCCAATGCAGTTTGAGTATTAACTCTTTCAAGGTCAAGGCACAAGGTATCAAATTAATCAGTTGTATCTTCTTGTTTGCCAATAATGATTAATACTATTCCCTTCTGGCAATTGAAAATGTAAAGTTGATCGCGTTACTCCTATCTTAAATATTTATTTATATTTCTTTTTAGTTTTGTATCTTTTCCTGAAGGACTTCCTAGTGAAACGAAATTAAGTCTTCGGGGAAGGTTAGATGTCGTTGGTAGTAAAGTGGAAGCTGATATGAGGCGTACGCCTGTGCCAACCACTGAGTGGGAAAGACATGATTCAGCAGTCCTACATAGGCATGACTCCTTACAGAGGAGTAGAGATACAGAGAAATCTCCTCCCTACAGGTGAACCCTCATACATTTCTTTGTATATTCCTTATTAATAATTTTTGTAACTCTGACTGGGCAGAAAAATCAGAAAGAAGAAAAACAAGAGACCTAAGACCAATAGAAATAAATATGAAACTTCCTGATATATCTGTAAAGATCGCCGTAAAGCATCCTCTGTACAGGAAGGTAAAAACATTGTAGACAATTAGAGAAACAGAATAAAAAAAAATGTCCAAAATAAAATCAACATGAATAAAAACGTAACGAAATAGACATTAACAAAAAGTGAGAATTGAAAGCTGAAGACTAATATGAAAAAACGAAGATTAAAAGAGTAGCTTTTTGACGCAAAAAATAGGTGGCTGCAAGAGTACCACCTGAGAACTTTTAGGAGAGTGGGTAAGTAGGTGAGGGGATTGTCCCAGGTTTTGAAGATTGCACAATCTTGTATTTTCATTTAAAAACACTTCTTGGGGGGTATTTCCATTGAAAATACCTTTTTTGGTATGTTCATTGATAATATCTAAAAATCTAGAAAATCCCTCTCCTCCTTGTTAGATTTAAAAAAGTAAATTTTACCTTCCTTTCCATTTTCGTGAATTAACGTCCCTGGGGGCAAATGCTATCAGGAGCTTTGTTTTTACCATATATTTAACTGGGGATGTTTCTCATTATTATGTTTTTAGATAACAGGCCCGTTTTTTAGCACTAATATCTTGCATCTAAGATCTTGCATCTTTCTGCAAAGATTATCGTTTTTTAACTCATCTTTGTTCTAAGATCTTACAGCTCACTGATGTTAGCAAAAAATGTGAAGACCGCCACTGTTCTGCCATATAAAACAATGATGAGAGAACTTTGATGATATACTCATCATTGTTCCCAGAACGCTGATAAGAGCAGAATGATGAAAGAAGTTTGTATAAAAAGCGACAAAAGATGTAAGATCTTAGTTCAAAGATTTCACTTTTAAGCGTTTTCTGACAAAAGATGTAAGATCTTAGCACATTGATGAGTGAAAAAACAGCCCTAATTTTGTTAGTGTCTTTTTGTTTCAAGGGGGGCCATTGCTCCTTGCCGGTGCCCATGGTTGACTGTGTTCTATTCTTTGTGTGAAAGGGTTGATTTTTTAATACTATTCTTTCAAACGTCTAGAATATTGAGTCAAAAGACTATGAAAAATAGATTATAGAGGAATCTTTTGTGTTTTACCACACGTCCCTTTTGAATAAAAAAAACTATAAGTAACCACTGACAGTTTAGTCAGAGAGAGACAGAGAAGTTGCTTAGCTTAAACTTTTTGTTCTTTTTACTGGCTTAGTTTCATGCAAAAGACCCAATCAGGGTTTTGAATGATATACATTCATCATGCACAGCACTTACATTTGATACAAATTCTGAGCTTGATATGGTTTTAAAACCAATCATGTTTTTAAAAGGCGGGACTAATTGTCTCTCCTGAATAAGGAATGATTTGATTGGCTACGAAAATAGCCACAAAATTAAACCAATGTAAATAGGGGGCACTTTTCACACAGAAGCTAAATCTCTTATTTTTTTATTAGTGTAGCATTATCAGGGAAAATTAATTTTAATCTACTAAATTTTTTGATTATTATTAAATTATTATTATTTAGAATTTAATTATTTTTTGTTAAGTTTAATTATTACAATTATATTATTATTAATATTTAATTGTTTAATTAACCAAATTATTATTTTAATTTAAAGTAGTCTTAATCCAGAATTCAGTTAAAGGCTTAGTTTATTTTTAGTACGAAGCAAAGCAAAAAGCACGAAAAAGCAAGTAGACTAATGTTCCTATTTAGGTCTTTACCAGGGCTGTGGAGTCAGAGTCGCGGAGTTGGAATCAGCGTTTTAGTCAATTTTCATTCAATGGAGTCAGAGTAAGAGAAATAATGTAATATCCTTTGGAGTCGGAGTTATGGAAACACATAAATCCTGGAATCAAGCCAAATACTCTTAAATACTACTAAAAAGTGGCAATAATAAACATAATTGTTATTGGCTGATTATAGACTATAATTAGAATACAGTATTACTTTTATGCATTTCTCTCATTAATACCAATTTCTTTCATTAATTTCTGCAGTAACTTAGCTGGAATGTTGGAGTCGGTATTCTTACTTCTTTGAAGTATAGGAGTCGGAGTAATTATGATTAAAGTTTCAGGAGTTGGAGTCAGAGTTGGTGGTGAAGTGGACCAACTCCTCACCCCTGGTTTTTACAATTAACTTTGTAATTTTGCTGTCTAGATGGCCTTGGCTGTTTCTTTTAGTGACTAAAATAAAATTCTCTCTCGTCAGTTTTCTATTTACTTTTTTTGGTTCATTTAAAATGTAACTTTTAGTACTTTACTCTATACGGAGATTATCAGTTCTATACGGGTTCAATACGGGGAATATTCTTGTTCTATACGGGGAATAAAAGCTTCTTAAGGCTCAATAAGCTGATGCAAATATGCAGATTTGCTCACAGATTTTATCCCTAATAGGTCAAATGAGTTATTGGGGGTGGGGGGACAGTCGACATGCACCATTCTTCAGTAATCTTCGGTTATGATCGTATAGATGTTATTTTATTATTACCATATAAGAAGTATGCGTTACCTTTTTTGTGAATTCAGATTAGTGCCCCCCCCCCCTGCTCCCTTTTCCTCTACAGCAATTGCAAAATTTTTCAAACACAACAGTAATGGAATATAGTTTGATTTCCATTAAAAAATATTTGCTACAATATTCATACATATTTAAAATTTTTCACCTGAATTAAAGAAAATTCCAAAAATTATGGTGGTTTGAGTAAAGCAGAGACTAATACGATTGGCAGTGCTGGATTGGAATATGGTTACCGAGCAAATTGCAAATCACTTTTGATTATCAAAACTAACATCCAGCTTAAAGAAGAAGTTTCGTATATCCAAAATATAAATTAATGCTCTTCTTGGATAGAAATATGTCCACATCAGCAAATTAAACTCTCATCTATAAATGGAACTAGCCGCTCTTAGTGCTCAATAAAGACAAATTTTATCTGCCATCTGTTTCGTTCTTATTATAGATGGGCATGTAATCGTCCTTTTTGACCAAGCAGTGTGAGAAACTTACAAATATAGAAATTCAATTTTTATCTTAAAGTCAAGTTTGTATAAATTTTTTTTTACCTAATAATTTACAAATCCTCCAGCTCTTTCACTGCTGGTGAAGCAAACTGTGTTGTAAGTATTTTTGGTAATAGATGTTGCTGGAACAGAATTGCAAGCTAAACATATTTGCTAAGTAATCACTGCATTTCTATGCAAAAGTTAGCTTATCTTTCGCCGCCTACTGAAAACTACGTATCAACGCTATCTATCTATTCCTCACAATATCCCGAATTTGTATAAGAATTTTTAAGTCTACTCTGTGCTGCTATTAGCGGTTAAGATCAGATATATACGAATTCAGTGAAAATTGACTGAAGTGACACCCAAGCAAGCTAGTGTTTACGTAAGGCACGAAAATCAAGTGATACAAACGCATATGACCTATTGGTCCAACGTCTCAAACCCCAAACAACAACAACAGTATTAGTCAGTGGGAAAAATTCTTCATATACAGATTTTTAATTTTACCTTTTACTGTTTACTCTTGACATTTATGGTTCAGGTTTTTTCCTTTTTTTCTCTTTTTTTTTTTTTTACTGAACGTACGTATCATATTTTATGAGCAAAATATGTATATTTTTAAATTAGGTTGCTTGTCAAGAAAAAATTCCGCTAATTTCGACCAAATGTGAGTGAAGTTTTTGACCTGTCTTACTTATGCAGAAAAAATATTTTAATTATTAAAATAATTTAATGACTGAAAAATTTTTGACTGAATAATTTAATGACTGAATAATAACTGAATTTAATGGCTGAATGACTGAATAATTTAATGACTGAATAATTTAATAACCGAAAAATTACTGAATAATTTAATGACTGAATGACTGAATAATTTAATGACTGAATGATGACTGAATGACTGAATAATTTAATGACTGAATGACTGAATAATTTAATGACTGAAAACCAAGGTAATTGTATTCTTGAAACGTTGAACTAGCCTTCTAAGGTTGATTTACCTGGATGCTCAAATAGTGTTCGACTACATAGTCTAAATAAAGAAAAATACACATGCCCAAATTCAACTGTGCATTATTTTAAGCTATGTCATTCAGAGATATAATCAATTTATTGTTTTTAGTTTCTTCTAAGTTAAATTTGCAGATGAAACTAAACATGTTTATTCAACAGGCTATAGAAAAATTGAATAACATTGGGAATACTGATCTACTAAATGAAGTCTTCATCTTTAATTGCAATTCTTTGTCCATCCGCCTAATTTTAGTCTAAATCTTTATTCTTTATATTTTTACTATGCATATCCAACACTTAACAAAAAGGAATGTGCTTTGTATATTTGATGTATTAAAATAAGCACCAATTGTGCATATCCGTACAATTGTATGTATACTCAATTATGGGCCCTTAAAAGTTTGTGCATTTTTGTTTTTCAATTGTCTGATTTTTTTTTCTTGCAATAAGAAAGCGCCAGTATTGCTAGCTTCTGGAAGGAAATATTTATTTCTGTAAGTAAATATAAAACATTATGTTTTCAGTAAAAACACTAGTTTCAGGTGATGCCAATACTCTCTTGCACATTAAACGATCTAAAAAAAAAAAAAATGCCCGATGAAATTCTAATAATATTGACCAAATTGTTCGTGGTAATGACAGAGTTTTAGCTACGGGAAGAGGGTGATGGGGTACACTTGTCCCCGAGTGCAGCATCTGTTTTGGTGCCATTTAGATATATTACATTAAAAATAGGCCCACTTAATTTGATTACCTGGAGGGGGTGCAAAGACTTGCATTGCGCTGAGATGCGGAAAAACGTTTCTACATATCAGAGCAATGAGCGGTAATTGAAGATTAATGCAATAATCTGTTTTTATGCTGATTCCTAATATGTGCAATTGATTTGAGTTTAAAGTTATTAGAATAATTACTTTAAAGTTATTAGCATAGAAAAATTTGCTTAGTCTTAGAAAGGTGGAAACACCTCTAAAAATGGGTGCAATGCTGATGAAATAACCAAACTTGACATGTGATGACAACCCTTCAACGCATGCCTTGTCTCTTAGTGTGTAAACACGTATAGTTTTAATTATGCATAAATATATTGTAAATAGTAGAATTTTAAATAAATTGTAATTAAATACACTATAATCATAAGTAAAATAAATTACAGACAAGCTTTCTTGTTAAAAAGTGGGCTTTATCTCATTTGTTTTTATAGAAATTGTGTGTCTACTCTTAGAAGTAGTCCCCGAAGCCGCGCCACGCCGACATGACGGCGGCGAATGTGTGATTTAGTATCGGCGGCGGCCAAATTTTTTGGCGGCGCGCCTCTGATTTCTGACCGGCGGCGCGCCACGGCGCGCTGATTTTTCTGATTAAAAATTAATAAAAATTCCACTTCGCCAAGCACGTTCAACCTCAACTTGATTTTAGTAAGGATTTTTAAATGGTTGGCTAAAAACAAACAAGAAAAATATGACAAAACTGGAATTTGTTGGGCCGTGCGGAAAGTTTTTATATTCACCGTCGATCAGACCAAGTAGAATCCTCATTTTCAGCCACTAGACCCTGGGGAAACCTATGTTGTGTTTATGTTTAACATCGCAGTGTTCCTATAAAACCCCGTGTTTAGTCATTTCCTTCTATTTAATGATTTCGGCTAATGTGTTTATAACTTTCGAATTTTGAGGTTCAAACATCTCCTGTTCATCAAATACATACGAAAAGAAAGTGAAAAAACAAAACAAATATCAACATCGAAAAAACATTGTATACAAGTCAGATACCATGGCTTAACAACACCAACAAATTTATATCAGCGGTTACATCACTTCAGTTACAACTGATGTAACAAAAGTGAGTTTGTTCACTCTGCCTGGAGCCATTAAGCATGATAAATACATGAAACCCAAAACGAACAGAAATTACAATAAATAACCGAGTCAAACTCAAAACGAGCAGAAATTAACATAAGCTGGGCTCAAAACCCCTATGCCTTCCCAAGGCTAGAGCATAATTTGCACTTTACTGAAAAAAATGTAAATGTTTTTACTTTTATAACTTTAATAAATCAAATAATATTAACATTTTGATTACTAAATATCAGTATATGTATATTAAACTGACAATGCACATTCATTTGTATATTTTTCAGTAAAGAGCAAGTTATGTTCTGGCCTTGGGAAGGCATAGGGGTTATGAGCCCAACTTAAGTTAATTTTTGCTCGTTTTGAGTTTGACTCGGTTATTTATTGTAATTTCTGTTCGTTTTGGGTTTCATTTATTTATCGATGCCGATATGTGGTAGTTTCACGCTTGGTAGATTATTTGGTTTTATTTTTGCTGATTTTTATTCAATGGAGTTCTTTACTTTTCTTTGAAAAACTTATTTTGTGGAAACAGTTTTTTTAATTAATTTCTGTTCGTTTTATATTGACATAGTCTTAAAGATTTAGAGTATTATTTTCCTTTCCCTGAAAAGACTAAGTCTTTTCAGGGAAAATGAAAATAATACTTTAAATCTTTTCGTTTTATTAAGAATTTATAGTTTTGCCTGCTATTTGTATGCTGGAAAAAAAATTTCAGTAATTTTTAACAACACATACCCTTTTAAAAATCTGAATACAAATAGTAGTGTTTAATTTATTTTCATACCTCATCTAGTTGACCTGAAATGGAAAACTTGATACCATTCGCAAAAAAATCTGTTTACTTTCTTTGATAGCATGGACGCACTTACGCTATTTTGACTTGATTAAACTTTAAGAGCAGATGTAGCTACGAAAGTTTGAACATAATACCCTCAGTATTTCTTGGGATACTGCTGAGATGCCTTATTTGGAATTAGCATTAACACTGTGCTTTTTGATTCAATCTTAAGGCAACATTAACTTTTTGAACATAAAGGCAAATGGGAGGGTGGGCGGGGGAGGGGGATTAGTTTCCCTCTGATCATTATCGACTATTAAAAAGGACATCAGCCCTTTCTATTTTCAATCGAATGAGCCCTTTTCGAAGTTCCTACGACAACTATTTCGATACGAAGTGCCCTGGTCTAAACAACAACAACAAAAATGATACATTATACCCACATCTATCTTTACTATAAAAATGTCATGCCTTCCAATAACTTTCGATTGTTAAAAAGGGCACTAGGCCTTTCGATTTCCAATCGAACGATCCCTTTTTGGGTTTCTACAACAACGCTTTCTATTAACACCTTATATGCCCCTAGGGCATAAATTACAACGCTTACCCTAAGGGCTGTGAGGGTGGTTGTCATCCACTAAGACCTAATTTCCAGAGCTTTCAACTACGTTAAACAAAATGGCTGTCTCAAAATTTCGATTGGATGTGTTTCGGGAAATGGTGGGCGTGGAAGGGGTGTTAGTTGCCTTCCAATCACTTTCGACTATTAAAAAGGGCACAAGCCACTCCAATTTCTAATTGAATGAGCTTTTTTCGAAGTTTCTACGACAAATTCTTCGATACGAAGTGCCCTGGTCTAAGGAAAAAAAAAAAATACATTGTAGCAACATTGTTCTTACATACCCCCCGCACATAACTTTAAACAATTTCACTAAGGATTATGGGGGAGTAGCCTCCTCAAAAATATATTTTCTCTGTGGAAATCAAGTACTCTGAGCAAAATAGTTCTCATAAAATTTTGATTGAATGTGTGTGAGAAAATGGTGGTCGTGGAAGGGGTGTTAGCTGGCTTAATATTACTTCCGACCATTAAAAAGGGCACTAGCTATTCCAATTTCCAATCGAATGAGCCCTTTTCGAAGTTTCTACGACATCTCCTTCGACACGAATTGCCCTGGTATGAAAAAAAAACAACATTGTGCCAACATTGTTCTTTGCTTAGGCATCGCGATTGCGCTGCCTATGATAACATCCTGAACCGCCTAATGCTCTTTTACCTACCTCTTTTCATCCAAAAATCAGAAAGAAAAATGAACAGAATTTTAAAGTAGAAGGTAGAATTTTTGTTTCAAGAAAAATTTCTTCTTCTCCTTCCTACGAACCGATATACATGGCGACCCCAAGAGAACAGTATTTATTTTTAAGAAACAGATTAGCCGGGATGACGGTTGAAGCTCGGAGGTCTATATCGATAAGCAAAAAAGAAAAAAAACGGTGGCGTATTAGTGACGCCGCCGCCGATAGACTCAGCGGCAGCGTCAGCGTCAGCGCGCTGATGCAAGCTCGGCGGCGCACCACGGTTTTTTTTTCGGGGGCGCGCCACCAACTTTTCGGCGCGGCTTCGGGGTCTACTTAGAAGGATGGTCACAGTTGTCAACATGATATTAGGTTATTTGTGAGAACTTTTTTATGTTAAAAAAACATTAGGAACGTGTCTTAGTTTCTAAGCGCTCACCGACAAGGGCTCGTGTATATCATATTTTAGCACTTTCTTGCGCAGTATATAATTCATTCAAATGAGAAACAGACAGAAAACAAATAAAAAATATAATGAATGTTTAACATTAAGGTGAATATAAGGAGGCAACTCACACATAAATTTTGAACTGGCAATTTTTGTACATTAAAAAAATGGTACATTTTGAAAATGTACTCTGTTGTCTTTCAATCACAAGTCAAGTATTAGCAGAAACAGTATGGGCTGAGAGGAGGGGAGTATATCTAAAAATGTATATACTGTTTTTTAAATTTAATTTTTCGTTCTAGGCCAGCCTCTCAGGGTCCTGCGCCTCCGTATCCTGGTGGAAATTCTATAGGTCACCCTCAACAACCAGCTTATGGTCTTCCACCTCCACCCTACAACCCAACTACTTTATTGGGACCTTTTGCTCGTCTAGGTAAGTTTCAATTATTTATGAGTAACATTTCATATGCGTATTTACGACAACTTTTCTAAAGGCTGTTAAATTTTCAAACTGTTTGAAAACCTGTTTTCAAACAGGTATTGTAACCTGTTTCCATTGTAACCTGTAACCTGTTTTGGGTTGTAACCTGTATTGTTACAGGTTTTGTAACCTGTTTCCATTGGTGATCATTAAAAGGGGCTATTGCAAGTCAAGTAGCAGAGGAGGTGCCGAACTAGACCATTTAAAACTGTTTAGTGTCATGAAACACATCCTAGGGACCTAGACACATCACGGAGAAATTGAGGCCTAAATGTCCCTTTTCCGTGTTTTTGTCATCCCCTAGGAAAAAATGCGCTGACCAGCCCCTTATTAATCAAAGGGGGCTCCTGTAAACCAAGTAGTGGAGGATTTACCTCTAGATGCCCTGAGTAAGTACCACTCCTGTCTACCATCATCAATAAGTACAAAATTTATAGAATACAAATTCATATTTGGCACCATATATTGGCAAGAAAATTAATTTTCCAGTAAAGAAAGTCCCCTTTTTAAAGATTTCAAAACATGATTTAAAATTGAAAATTATGTCACCAGTGATAATCATGATGAGGGGGGGGTTACGAATCAGTTCTAGTAGTAGTGCTGGTCTTGAAAAATCTGATCATATTCTGGTTCTGCGCCATTATCTGGACTGATTTAAGTGCAACTGGAGAGGTATAATTTCTGATTTTTTTTTTTCTAATTTTTCTTTTCTTTATTTCTAAAAGGCGGATCTAGAGCAAAATCTTGGGGGGGGGGCGGGCAATGTGACAAGGGTGCCAATAATTGACAAAATTGACAAGTTTATTTTAAAAAGAGAAAAAGAAAAACGTAATGAGGGCACCAGAAAATTTTGGTGGGAGCCCTTGACCTCCCTCTCTCTAGATCTACCTCTCTCCGTGTTATCCTGGCCTTCGCAAATGGTAACTTAACTCTTATTCTTCATTTATACCAGAGGCGTGAACTACCTTTTTAAAACTATAAGACTTTTAAATGGTATCTTTGTTTAATGATAATTAATGTTCTCGTCAGTGTTCGAACATTAAAAAAGAAAGATTGAAATTATTGATTAAATTGAGTAAAAACGTGGACCTGTCCAAATTGATTTGCTAACGGCACTGGCCATCTGAACTTTCCTTTGGATAGTAAGGCTACAGTGCCATCTTATGGACAACAAAAAATTGTGAAAGATGGCGCGTTTGTGCTTTGCACGCTGTCTTCATAATTCTGTTCTAGTATACCAGGGCAGATCTTGAGAAGGTGCTTTAAGGGGCGAATATCTTCCGAAGTCGAAGAGGATGTTAATGAAAAATATCTCTTAAGAATTTCCAAGAGCGCCAATCAAATTAATTCTTATTCAAAATTGTTACCATTTATTTGAAAGAGGTAAATATATTTCCTTGATTAAATCTTTCAGTCTGTAACATTATTTTTCATCTCAAGAGATTCTGTGGAAAATAAAAATTATTTGAATGGTCTCTTTTTTTCCTTTTTTTCTATGATCTGTAGAATTGTTGACGGGATAAATCCATCTTCTAAATCTTCATCACAACACCTGCACAAAGTGCAGAGGGGATTACTTCATCTCAGATTGGTTTAAAGCCCCTCACTCCTCACGCACACACACGCACAGAAAAATATGGAAAATAATGGCCTAAATATGTACCCCCCTCCCCCGCCAAGAAAACCGTCTGATCCACAACTCTCTGATCCTTAAACCCTCTCTCCCCCCTATGTTTATTTCGGCTTCGAAATAAACTACTATAAATAAATCATTTTTAAGTGGTGGGTTTCTGTGGTGTGAACATAATTTTAGTAACAATTTTTACCACCAGACGTGTTTCTGCTTGCTAATAAAAAATGGTGAGTAAATCTATTTAACTAAACGAAATGTTGTTGGGGACAGTTTTGATTTATTTTATCCGCCATGTTCGAAACATACGCACAACTTTTTCATTAATGGGAGAGGGGATTAATAAAAGGAACAAATTTGGTTTGATAAATTGAATAAAACGTGCCCATAAATTTAGGAAAGTTTAAAATTCCGCAGTGGTCTGGCCAAGACACCCCCCTCCCCTACCCACGTACGTGCCTGATATAGCTTATATCAATGTATTTATGGATTAATTGCATAGTTTTTTCGTTTTTTTTTTACAGTTTTGTATTTTGCTTCATACTTGTTATCAAGTTCTGAATGCTGTTTTAAATTTTTTCCTATTTCATTTAATAGTTTCGTTCCTAATTTCGGGGCTAATCAAGTTTTGTCACGAATTTTTGGTAACTTTCGTTTCTGCGAATTTTGCAGTTTTTATTATAATATAAAAGTTTAAAGTTTTAAATGCCATTTAGCTTCATTTTTTCTCATTGAAGAGTTCCATTCCTAAGTTTCGTGATTAATCACATGTTTCCAATAATTTTTAGTAACTTTTATTTTGTTAGTCAACATCTCTAGCCCTGTCAATGGCTAATCAATCTGCTTAGATCCTACCTCTCCTATCTTACATCATTCTTCTCAGATTTCTTTTTGTGTTTAATTAAACACAAGAAACGTTTTGTGTGCAAGATCTGGAAACTTACTGATCCCAATCAGAATCAGAAGTACTCAAACTTAAACTTCCCTGCCCAACAGGACATCGAACACAGAACTTTGATGATATTCTCATCAAAGCTGTTAGACTACTGATCAGAACAGAATGAACTCAAATTTTCAGAAGAAAAACACAAAAAATATGAGCAGTAAAATCAGTCCTAAGTTTTATATATATATATATATATATATATATATATATATATATATATATATATATATATATATATATAATATAAATATATATATATATATATATATATATATATATATATATATATATATATATACAATAGAACGCAACAATCTTTAATGCACAATCGTTTTCTGTAATGCACATTAATACACAAAAATCACATTAATACATTTATTACAGAACAGTATTTTTTTTTATACAATAAAACGCAACAATCTTTAATGTACAATCGTTTTCTATAATGCACATTAATACACAAAAATCACATTAATACATTTATTACAGAACAGTATTTTTTTTTATACAATAGAACGCAACAATCTTTAATGCACAATCGTTTTCTGTAATGCACATTAATACACAAAAATCACATTAATACATTTATTACAGAACAGTATTTTTTTTATACAATAGAACGCAACAATCTTTAATTCACAATAGTTTTCTGTAATGCACATTAATACACAAAAATCACATTAATACATTTATTACAGAACAGTATTTTTTTTATACAATAGAACGCAACAATCTTTAATGCACAATCGTTTTCTGTAATGCACATTAATACACAAAAATCACATTAATACATTTATTGCAAAACAGTATTTTTTTATACAATAGAACTCAACAATCTTTAATGCACAATCGTTTTCTGTAATGCACATTAATACACAAAAATCACATCAATACATTTATTACAAAACAGTATTTTTTTATACAATAGAACTCAACAATCTTTAATGCACAATCGTTTTCTGTAATGCACATTAATACACAAAAATCACATTAATACATTTATTGCAGAACAGTATTTTTTTTATACAATAGAACGCAACAATCTTTAATGCACAATCGTTTTCTGTAATGCACATTAATACACAAAAATCACATTAATACATTTATTACATAACAGTATTTTTTTTATACAATAGAACTCAACAATCTTTAATGCACAATCGTTTTCTGTAATGCACATTAATACACAAAAATCACATTAATACATTTATTGCAGAACAGTATTTTTTTTATACAATAGAACTCAACAATCTTTAATGCACAATCGTTTTATGTAATGAACATTAATACACAAAAATCACATCAATACATTTATTGCAGAAAAGTATTTTTTTATACAATAGAACTCAACAATCTTTAATGCACAATCGTTTTCTGTAATGCAAATTAATACACAAAAATCACATCAATACATTTATTGCAAAACAGTATTTTTTTATACAATAGAAATCAACAATCTTTAATGCACAATCGTTTTCTGTAATGAACATTAATACACAAAAATCACATTAATACATTTATTACAGAACAGTATTTTTTTTATACAATAGAACGCAACAATCTTTAATGCACAATCGTTTTCTGTAATGCACATTAATACACAAAAATCACATCAATACATTTATTACAAAACAGTATTTTTTTATACAATAGAACTCAACAATCTTTAATGCACAATCGTTTTCTGTAATGCACATTAATACACAAAAATCACATTAATACATTTATTACAGAACAGCATTTTTTATACAATAGAACGCAACAATCTTTAATGCACAACCGTTTTCTGTAATGCACATTAATACACAAAAAACACATTAATACATTTATTACAGAACAGTATTTTTTTTATACAATAGAACGCAACAATCTTTAATGCACAATCGTTTTCTGTAATACACATAATACACAAAAACGCAGCAGTCTTTAATACACTATATTTGAACAATCTTGAACACAACGTGTCCTGAAAAGAAAGGAATGAATTTATTTACTCAACTCATATAGAGAACACTGTATTGTAAAAAAATAACAAGCCTACAATTCAGAGATGGACTCGATAATATATTTTCAGCTATTCTCGCAATGTGTCTCTCCTGTTTCAACCCGTCTACCTTTGAATTGAATCAACTGTGACGAAACAAAAACTGGAAAAAAAAATTACGGGTGACAGAAATGCATTGAAAATATATAATTTGGGCTATATATTTGCACATTAGGGGGTGGGGGTTGCATCCAAAATGTTTTAGCTACAATTATTCTGCGTATTATAAGTAAGAAATGTTTCATTAGGATTAATCTAACTTCACTTCTTGTTTGGTGTGGCTTTAAGACTTAAGTACCGGATTTACATATAAAAACGTAATTGTTTTCACAAACATGAAAGTAAATAAAACGATTTTTATTAATTAGGTACGACTTTTTTTCTTTCAGAATGCGTTGTATGTAATAAGCATGGGGGCGGAGAGGGAGTATACAAGAGGGAGGAATATACTAAGGAAGCGGAGAGGGAGTATACAAGAGGGAGGGATATACTAAAGAAGCGGAGAGGGAGTATACAAGAGGGAGGGATATGCTAAAGAAGTGGAGAGGGAGTATACAAGAGGGAGGGATATACTAAAGAAGCGGAGAGGGAGTATACAAGAGGGAGGGATGTGCTAAAGAAGCGGATAAGAAGTATACAAGAGGGAAGGATATATTAAAGAAGCGAAGAGGAAGTATACCAGAGGGAGGGATATACTGAAGAAGCGGAGAGGGATACAAGAGGAAGAATTATAAACTTTTGGTTTAAGATGTTCGACCATGGAGACTGCATTATCACCCTCGTTATGCTTCCCAGCCTTTCCACTCAAGAAATGGCACCAAAAGGTGTCATATGGCAGTAAGAGGAGGTAGCTTGGTACTAGTGCATTAGATGGTCACTTTTATATACTATGCATGGAAACCAGTCATGCAATGACAGACGAAACCCGCCAGAGACCGGTTATTTTCAAAGAGACCGCTATTAAGAAATGGAATGTAGATTGGTTTTCATTACGTTTACGATATTTAAACTGTTTTTTTTGGGGGTTTAGGGGGGGGGGGGAGGTACCTAGGTTAGGTTAGGTTACGTATTTAATATATGCTATGCTTTACCTCCCCCCTCTAATGTGCATATATATAGCCCACATTTGTTTATAAACTATTATATATTCATCCTATTTTATTTTATTTCATTAACATTAACCAAACTTGCCTTTTCAGAAAGGCCCATATAATGCACCAGTACCGGTAGCTTTTATTAAGCCGAAAACCATCTCTTTGCGATCTTGTGGTTGCCTGCTAACAATAGTAGAAAAAATTCAAACATAACAAAATATGTAATGCTAACAATTGTTTTTTTTAACTACGGTTAATTACCCCGATCTGCTTGACAGTCTTTTTAATAGCCTGCTTCGTCTAAATCTAGAAAAAATACCCCAAGTCATGCACTTACAAACTCCACCTAGCCATGATCAAGGCTTTCAACCTTCGGAGGTCACTAATTTAGTTGAGAGTAACAGTATACTGTAAAAAAAACTTATACTACTTTGCTGTGGTTTGTCAAGATAGGGGGGCTCAGAACTTCCTGTCTAGGGTTTGAAACCATGAAAGATTGATTTGCTATCTTAGAAACTCGAATCTCTGGCATTTTTACCCTCTTTGGGCAAAAATTGAATGTTTTGTGGCACGAAATGAAAAAAAAAACGCCATTCCTGTGATCTGAGACACAAAACCTCCTATTTTAGACCAAGGAAAATCGATTGACTACCTTAGAATTTCCATTCGCTTGGATTTGACGTTTGGTGGCAAAAAATGTCAGAAAATACCACTTTGATGTGGCACGATCTCTTTTTTTTTACTTAAAAAGTGGACTAGATATAGCGATTTCCTTTCAAAGAGCTATCTCTCGTGATTCTAAGATAAATGGTTCGACACGATCTCCCTTGGAAACAGTACTTCCCATACAAAAAATGATTTCCTTGTTGTTCAAGGTGGCCTGCTGTAATTCTCCTGATACAGGGTTTTAGGCTTTTTTTTTCGCAATGAGCCCTCATTATTAAGATTAGTCGAAATAAGTTACTATTCCCGATTCAGCTACAAATAAAATTCTTTTTCTTACTAAGAAGTTTTTTTCAAGCGCGTTTTTAGGTCTTTGGTTACTATGAGCCGTGGTTTGCTCTTTACTAGGAAGCAGCTATCGCTGCAACCATGATAAATGTTAGGTATCAAGTTTTCACACCGTTCCCCCGCGACTCCTAAGACTATCCTTCTTCTGTCATTAAATTCGCCCTTTTTTATAGATTTTTTAAGTCCCCCCCCCCCGCTAAAGTCACTTCCAACGCGCAACTGGGAAGATTACCAGGGACATAAATAATTTTTAGATGTGAAATTTAATGAGGTCAATGACTTTATTAAACAGGTGCGATAAAAAAAAACCCTGTATACTGTGGTTTTTGTTCTTCGAGCCTTCTAAAACCACCTTGAGTATGAGCTGTATGTTCTAGCTCAGGGTCAAGGGGAGGCTTTGCATTCTTGTGGGCAAACTTGGAGAAGCCATTGCCAAAAGAAGGTACTTAGGGACTTCACCTGGGACTTATCGAGGCCAACGATCTTTTTAGAGTCGTAGCCAAATTCCAGATAAAACGCAAATTGTTTAATGTGGACATGAGTTTTCCTGTCCACTGACCCTAAAAAAATACCCTGTTAAATTACTTTGCGAAGGTAGAGTCACGTGGTCCCTCCTCGGAAATTAAGTATAGTATAGTTTAAGTGTATAGTTTAAGTATAGTTTAAGTATAGTATAGTATAGTATAGTATAGTTTCAAATAAAAGTTAGACGAGACCAATGATCGTTCTGATCATTGGCAGGTAAACTCGCTAAAAACGAAAAAAGTAGCCACCATTGGTACGTTTAATTTCCATTTCTTTTTTTAAGACAGTGTTCGAGGGGATTATTGGAACCCCATTCAGAACAAAGTTTCTTCAGCAATTAATTCTATTGTTATTCCTGTAATTGAAGTAACAAGTTTAAGTAATCAAATTTAAAATTTAAGTAAGTAAAATAAATTAAATAATTAAATAAGACAGATTTTGAATGAAAATAAATAGATAGAAAGCCGTGCAAAGGCTGAACCGCTGAACTAAAGTATCAATTTTGGTGATGAAAGAATTAGTATGGCCTTTATGCAGGTATTCGCGCAAACACACCCGCAAATGAGAAAGTCCGAGAGAAAGAGAGAGAAACCGCTTTCCCGAAAGCCTCTTAGAACGCATGCTGATCTAGCCAGTTGGTGATTGAAATTATTTTGTTTACTGATAACCTTTAAACACATTCGGACTGAAATTCTTGTTGTTTAAAGTAAATGCAACAAAATGAGCCTTTTTAGTTGGAATTGTTCTGATTACTAAGTTATTCGTTTATAAATTGCTCTTGTGTTAAATAAAATATTGTTGAAACAAATGAGATACAATTCAGACTTGAGCATAAATAAATAGCAGGGGAAGGCTCGGGAGGGGGCAACTTTCCTCGCTGCATTGAATGATTTCTGTTCGTTTTAAGAGTTCGCGTCGGTCTTCGCTTCAGGTTCTTGTTTGGAATTATAATTTTTTTTTCCAATAGTCAAAAATTATTATCAACTAAATCCGTATAATAGATACTATTTCTGAATCAGCGTTTATAGGAAAATGTCTCTCAAAAGTTATAGAAAATCCCTGAAGATCTAGCGGGCAATTGCCCCACAGAGGGGGCACTTGCCGTAGGTGCCAAAATTTTAGGGGCGCAAAATTTCAAATAAACAATTTATGGTTATAATTGGTTTGTAATTTTATAAATTTTACTTTTATTAAAATAAAGTAGAGGGCGAAGTTAATAAATAGGAATGACTAATAAATAATTTATTAAAAAATAAATTAACAATGATAATTAAGCAATAATATTAAATTATTGCGAATACATATCTTGACATGAAAATCTTGAAATATATCATGACATGTTGGACATCAGCATAAAAAGAATATACGTTTGGTACATATATTGTTTATCGAACTTTGGTGTTTTAGAATTTTAATTGCTATCAAACCGTATTACTTATAAACCGAAACTTCAAAAACAAAAACAGGAATTTGGTAACAATATATGCAACAATATATAACAATATAACAATATATGCATGTACATCAGTAGGATTTGCTATTTGTATTAATCCCAAACACGTAAAATTGAATAAGTTTGAATACACACACCAAACGCTATTAGCGTACAAAAAATATGCGTAATTTCAAAAAGGGGAAAATATCCCACAAAAAGGAAGCGACCTTTATAAGTATTATGTGATCAAAATTAATATTTCTAAAAACTCATTTGGGGAGACTTCAAGTCTCTATCTAGAAAAAGACTAAATGTTGCGTTGTCTTCCGGGAAGAATGGTTACGGATGCGTCACCAGAAGTGATCGTGTCGAACCAGTCTAGTATCAGATACCCTGTGAGTCTTCTTCAATGAACAAAAAAGATTATACCTCTTCAAAGTGATATTTTCTACCATTTTATGCCCCCCCCCCCCCGCCCTCTAAAAAAAACCATTGAGGTCTGAATAGGGCTAACACACTATCGAGCTCAAATATTAGCAGCCAATCGCTTCAACGCTATCAAAAAAGCTATTTTTATAACCTCTCAGTCTCCGACCACATTTTACCGCTCGATGTCACTGGAAAATGAAGTGTATAGCCCATTTGTACTGTAATCCTAACGGCTAAACAGCATTGTATAGTTATGTACCAGCTATAAGCTATATCTTTGGAGAAGGTGCTTGAAGCCTCAAAATCACTTTTTAGGTTCACATTTTCACTTTTCAAGGGAGGCGCTCCAGGTGTTGGTGGGGGGGGGGAATATAGTCTGAACATCTCTTCATTTGAAAAAATACAGTTGGACAGACGTCTTTTAGGAGGGTATCAGGGGTAGATCTATGATATTGGGAAAGCCCGCTAGAATTTTGATAATTTTTCTTTTTTTGTATTTTGCTCAACAAATTTTTACGCTAGAATTTCGATTTAATTTTTTTATTTGTTTGTTTTTCTGGAAAAATTGATACTCTTAAAATTAGATAATTTTTTCACTCTACAGGATCGAATAAATGTAAATATAAACTGCAATCAAGCCAGGCCCGCCCCCCTCTCTCCTGGGTCTTTTTCAAAAGGGGACATCATTCCAGGAAAATTAAAATGCGAAAATCGGGCGAAGTTGGAAATTCTTCCCCTTACGTACATGGAGTTCCGTTTGTGGTAAAGGATATATTTCATGTCTTGTGTAATAAAATGTCCTAACCTTACTCAATGTTCCTCTTAGTATTTAAACCCTTCTAACCTCTCAGCAGTACAGTTTGTAACCTTAATCTTGTTCAACCAAGGTCAGTGTATTACCTATCTGCTTGTAGATGGGTAGGTACAGGATTGACAGTTGTAAACATACCTGGAAAAAGTTTTGAGAGGAGGGTGCGACTTGAGAGTTTTTCATGATTAGAAGTTGCAGTATTGAAAGCAACGGCGCGCGACAATTTATCACTTTTTGCCCAGGCTCTTTTATTGAAGTAGAGATTTTCTAGAAATGTTCTAGGAAGTCCTAGATGTTCTGGAAAAAAAGATTTACAAGGTAAAAAAAAGAAGAAGCAAACTAGGTAGAATTTATGGTGTTGCAGAATTCATTATGGTATATGGTGTTCAAGTATAATTTATGGTGTTTATGGTGTTGTCTGGCGCAGTGGTTCCCAACCGATTTTTGGTCATGCCCCATCTGGGAATTCCTAAAATCTTTATGTCTTGATCTTTAAATTTTTGTTATTTCAAATTTAGCATGTATTCATCTGAAGGAAGCTTAAAAGGCCGTTAACTTGGTATTTTTGGGGGGTCGTCCTCCAGGTACATTTTATGTTAATGAAAAATATTGTCTGTATAAAACATGTTTTATACAATGCATGTCGTCATTGCAATACTACTATGTATCTTTTCTGGTCTTTGAATGCATAGGAATGTGCCCTCATTCATATGAAAAGCGTTTTTTTTTTTTTCTCAAAATTTAGGGTCTAAAGTATAATCAGCCGAAGGGTGCACTTCCTGCCCATGACCCACAAAAATAATGCCATGCCATACCGGTGGGGTCTTCACCCCACATTGGGAATGACGGGTCTAAGGGTATTATTATGGACCTGAAAGCCGTGTTGAGGGGTGGGTGGAGGTTGTATTTGATGCAGTACTCTGGGTGGTTCTGTCAGTTAAGTAGCTAGAATGATTTATGTTAGGAACATTTATTTTGCAATGAAGAGGAACTGTCACCCCGCAGCACTCATATTGCTGGATTAGTGTTAGAGACTCCTCAAAATGAAGCGAGGTTTTGAGGTAAAGACCTCCCCTCCATATTTATCTGAAAGACTCATCACCCGAAGCTATAACATTTGGGTAAAAAATACGTTTTTTTGAGGCTTTAGAAACTCCTGCCCCCCACTTCCCTAATAGCTGGTGCGCAACAAAACACTAAATCATTAATGAACCGTCAAATGAAATTTTAAAATCAACGTCTGTAATAACTATTAATTTCATTTATTGTCTCTTCTAAACAGATCGGGGTAACGAACTATAGGTAAGTAGCGACTTGGCCCAATAGTAACCGAAACTATAAAAAAAGGAATTTTATTTCATATTGTTTATTATTTTTATTGTTACCCATCAGAAGCTACGAGCTTGAGAACATTTGCCTGATTTTCGAAAAAGTAGGGACACGCCCCAAAATATCAAGTAATCTTAACAAAAATCAGCATATTTGGCAACCCTATTGCAGAGGTTATAAGCTCCTATCTATAACAAAATGGAATTTTGTTATAGATAGGAGTGTGATCCAGTGTGATTTGAAAAATTATTAGAATTTAAATAAATAATTAAATTTTTTTTCAA
The DNA here is from genome assembly GCF_049724085.1 of Artemia sp. Qi Xiang Cuo. Classification (NCBI taxonomy): domain Eukaryota; kingdom Metazoa; phylum Arthropoda; class Branchiopoda; order Anostraca; family Artemiidae; genus Artemia; species Artemia sp. Qi Xiang Cuo. Next base: position 14,884,748 of record NC_142796.1, read on the forward strand.
ATGAAAGTCAGGAGTAACATTAATACTTAAAACAAGTAGAAATTATTCCCTATTCATTATCTCGCTCTCTCCGCTAAAGTTTGACTTTTTGTCACAATTCTTTAAAAACGAGTCCTGAAACACAAGGGCCGTTTAATTTGAACAAGATTTATTTTTAAATAACTTTAGGACTTCAGCGTAAAGAGCGAGGGATTGAGGAGGGATATATATATATACGGAATATTTCTGTTCACTTCAAGTTGCTCATATATATATATATATATATATATATATATATATATATATATATATATATATATATATATATATATATATATATATATATATATATATATATATATATATATACGTATATATATATATATATATATTTTGTTGCCTTCGTTGTTTCGGCCTTTGTTGCCTTTGGTCGCTCTTTACTAATAGTTGATTATTGCGAACTGTTAGATTCCTGAAATTCAGGTATACAGCAGCTTGATTGTGATTTGAATAGGTCGTAAAACAGCTTTCACCTTATTTTATACCAAGTCAAATTTATATTACCTGTTTTGTGACGCGACGGATTTGACATAACTTTTACCGTTTACTATTGATTTGAAACCTGTTCAGGTCTTATTAGGTTAACCTTAGATTTGTTGCTCCATGTGCGAAAATCTAGATCATAAAAGTGAAAACAGGGATTTAAGTCATTTAGATGCTAAATGCATCCGTTAGGTGTAAGAGTGTAACATTTACAGATGACCTCGGCTGTGATTTGAACCTAAGAATATGAAAACGACTCTAGTAAAATGTAAACATATTTAAGGCCCGTTCATCATCCCCTCCCCCACCAGAGCGCCAGAGATTATATCGACTTTTGCATAATTAATTGTTAAAAAACCAAGTTTTTCCGATGGAAGTAAAGTTGGAATTGAAACCGAGCAAAGCGTCTTGTTTTTTAGCCATCGAAACATATATCTATGCAACTCGTCCAAATAAAGTGGCTGGTGATATAAAAAACCTATTATTTAGTTTGGCATTTTCTGTTGCTATGGGCCATGGAGCGCTCTTTACTAGATTGCAGCTGTTGCTGCAACCATCGTATTGTTGTATTTGTATGGAAAACGACCTTGCTTTATCTAGTAGAAAAATATTTGTAAAAATTCTTAGCGATACTAAATTAACAGTTTGTTTATTTAAATTAGATCCTTCTCAAAACCAAAATTAAAATTATATAACCAGAGGAAGAGTTGACTTTCCCCATGTCTAGAATAAATAACCTGCATTGTGATGTTATTCTATTCTAACCTGGTCATTTCATCTTTAATTATTTCACCATGTGATTGGCATGTTCTGATCAAAATTTCTGATCAAAATTAGATAATTAATAAATTTAATTAAATTGTAATTGAAAATCAGTTAAAAATAAATTAATCTAATTAAAATTAGTAATAGGTATTAGTCGTCACTTTTCACTGTTAAGTGCAGTAAAATCAATCCATTTGCCAGTTGTGCCACTTATAGACATGTTTGTTATTGGATAAGTTAGTTTGTAACAATCTCCTTTTGACTCACCAAAGTGCTAAGATCTTACAGCTCACTGCCAAATGAAATGAAGAGAGAACCTTTGATGACAATCCTATCGAAGTCCTTAAACCACTGATCAAAGTAGAATGGAGAAAGGTGTTTGCAAAAAAAAAGAAAAAAAATGGCTTAAGAAGCCAGATCAGAATCTTAAGATTTTCCTTGGTTGACCCCCCCCCCCCTCTGAAACGTTTGTCTGACTTGTAAAAATATAATTAAAATGCATAAAACGATATTTTGATGCGTTTTTTTAAATGTTTTTTGTACCCCAATCCCTCCCCGAACAAAAATCCTGGATACGCCTCCGATCTGATCGAGGATGATGGATAAGATCCCCGATCTTATGATCCGATAAGATCCGGGGATGATGGATAAGATCCCCGATCTTTGCACTTTGATAAGTAAAAAAAATATGCCTAATACCTAAATAAGAATGATACGTATAATTTTGAGTCTAATTAAGACTTTGGGTTTGCAATATTCAAAATGATACTTCTAGAAGTCGCAAGCAAGGCATTTTGGAAAAAGTTACCCCGTCCTGCATAAGTTTCTTTCATACTATCAAATCCCAATGAAAAGTACCTGGCTCAGTGGAGTATTTGATCAGTGTTGTATTTTATTGTTCACGTGCTTGGAGCCGAAAGGTATAATTAACTACCAATCCTGAAAAATTTTCCCAATTCTTTGTTAACCTTGAATTTTTTTATTTTTTTGACGCGTCTTGTGGTTTAATCGTGACTTGGATAATTTGGATTTCCCACCAAAATTAACTTAGTTTCATAATAGCTGTGATTTAAGGTACTAGACAGCTTAGCATAGTAATTTTAGTTGCCCATTAGCATCCAGATGGCAATAATGATTTTTTTTTCCTTTTTATATAAACCTATTTTCTCCCATAGTGGGATGAACAGCAATTTTTGTGAAATGCCGCTCTCTTTCTCTTCTGTCGCTTTTCTATATTTTTTTAAATAGAAAAATAATCTTATGTCTTTTCTTGGCGCTGATGTAGGATATGTCTGTACAATAGGGAGGAAGAAGGGTAGGTGTATCCATAACTGTGCAGGGATGGCAAAGGTTATTGGAAGTGATTTCCTCAAGGAAATGTTCGTGAAAACTACGTCGTATGTATAAAAAACTGGATTTTCCGGCTTAAAAACCATGTTGTTATTATTATATTGCTAGACCCTCACTCAGATTCACTCCTCCGGAGTCATTCGATAAACTCGAACTCTGGTCGTTTAAATCAGGCACGTAGAGATTTGTTTATGTTCGGAGGGGGCAGTTTTTTTTAATAATTTAAATAAGAATAACCATTAAAAATTCGGATTAAGGGGTAACCGGACCTAAAGCTCACCCCCCCCCCCAACCCTGCTCGGGTGTACGGTTTATTTGATTGAGTATGATTTGATATATAGTCACCAAGTTACATATTGTTGTTATAATTTATACTTATTTGCGTGGTATTTATTGAGGTATACTATTTGTTTTTTTTTCTTTTTCAGGGATGGGATATCAAGGTTTCCAGACTGGGCCTTCATACGTACCAAATGGGATGCGTTTACCCACATCTCCTTTTGAAATGCAACCTCCTTGGGGAGGAACTTATTTTAATTTCGAAAATACAAAGTTAGACAATGTTGTCAACCTGTCGAGACGAGCGGCGTCGCCCGAAGCCGGCAATCAGCCAAAACGATTGCGATCTCAATCTCCCGAAAGCAAAATACAGGTTCCTCCGCTCGTCCCATCGATACAAAATAATAGCGAAACTTACAAGCGAGAGTATCCGTATTATGTAAGAACTGATATGAACGGAAACGAGTCGCAGACGTGCGACAAACCGGCGCTTAAGCGACAATATACCCCGCCACATATAAAGATAGAGCCGGAATCTGATGGTGAAAGTCAAGAGACGACCGCTGAACATCAGATTGCCATTGGGCCCGATGGATATCAGGCGACGCCCTTGAATTTAAGCCCAGATGCTGATCGCAAAGTGGCTAATCACGTATGGCCAAATAAAATGGAAGAAAAGAAAAATGAAGAATTAGAGATATCCAGTGTTGTCAAAAAAGAACCTGAAAATAACTCAGGTACTGAGCCAAAAAAGACGGAAGAGATTGTGAAACCAAAGGTTGTGAAGCCCAAACCGAAACCAAGGCCTTTAGCGTTAGTACCTGATTCGGTTTTGTTTAAACCGGGTCCCCCAAGTGCATCCTCCATATCGTCTCACTCACCCCTCCCCTTAAGTCCCTTTGCATTGCTTCCCTCTTCTGCGTCATCAATTTCTGGGTCTCCTGTTTGTGCCTCTCCTCATGGACATAGTCCGTCGTCAGCCCTTCATACTCCGTTCATGGCGATTATTCCACCATCTCCTGGAGCATTTTATTACCCGTCTACATATACGCATTTAAAGACTCCAAGCTCCAATCATTTCGGGGCTCTTCATTTTTGGTCCTCACTTAGCCCTTTAGCTACAGCAAGTCCAAGGTTCTCTATTCCGCAGCTAAGTGCCGCAGCACCATCAAGCTCTTTATCAACGCCGCACGCGACTGGCTCTCATTTCACTTTCCCAACTCCGAGTGTTCCCTCGCCTAAGCCTAAGGCTCAGGAAAAGACTCATGACGAACCTAGTGAGTCCAAAGCCATCACCGCTTAGTGCCATTGTTTTGTTTTATTTTTTTTTGTAACTTTGCCGGTTTTTTCGTCGGTTATTTTGTACAATTTTAGTTGAAAATACTCGTTGATTAGTAGATACTTCTTTTTTGACTGTGATTTTTAATACGTTTTGTGGGAGTTGCAAAATTTGATTTTTTTTTTATTGTACTAAAAAGCAAAAAAAAAAGACAAAGAAAATAGCAAAGAAAAATATTTGCTATAAAATTGCTGAGATTACTCTTACTTTATACACATTTACAATTTTTTTGTTCAATGATAGTTTCAAAATTGTATTCTAATATTTCCATAGAAAAGGTAGCAAAATTACTTTCTTGAACAGTTGCTTTCCAACCTTTTTTGGCACTTTTGGAACGAAAAAATTTAAAACACCAAACCACACTAAAAAATGATGAAATGCGCTTTCTTTTTATTTTCTTACATGCGGCTTTAAAAATCTTGATACTTATTTGTACCTCAAATTCCGAAATATCTTCTATGACTAAAATTACTATTGACTAAATGACTAAAATTACTATGATTGTTATATTACTATGATTGACTAAAATTACTAAAATTACTATAAATTTACTAAATGACTAAAATTACTATGATTGTTATATTACTATGATTGTCTATGATTGTCATATTACTATGATTGACTAAAATTACTAAATGACTAAAATTACTATGACTAAAATTACTATTACTAAAATAAATCTTCTATGACTAAAATGCCATCCTAGAGTGAAGTTCGATCTAAAATAGATAAAAGGGAGTAATTAAATAGTTGTTGACTCATACCTGAAATGATTTTTGCTTGTCTGTTTAACTTGGACATGTTTCCAGTAATTTCTTTGATGGGGGCGGCAAGGTTAGTTTGGAAAACAGTTACGACAGACAAATTGTATGAAAAGTATATGAACTATTGGTGAAAATCATGAAATTTTCTGATTATTGGAAAAGGAAGCTCAGCCCCCCTCCCTTTTTAAACCTCAGGTTTGAATCCTGCTTACAAATTTGCCGGAGTCTTGTAATAACAGGTGCTAGGTTTTTTTTTTACAAGTTTTGACTTGTGCTCATACTTCTTCTAGAATTAATTAAGTGGTTAATTAATGGTCTATAATTAAGTGGACTTTTTGAAGTCTTTCGATCCGTTTAGAAATTTCTCAGACCTTTTTAATCAATTCAGTAGGACTGTCAATAATATATATTTCATCCAATTCTAAATCTCCTCATGTCTGCAAGTATTATTTTTTGCACTTAAATGGTTTTGAATTTGAGCGACCAGTGCGAGACTGAAATTAAACGATAAAATATTAAGCCTGAAGTAACCTTCGATAGAAACTTTGAAAATAATTTTTTTCTATTTACCCTTTCCTCCAACATTTCTACCCTTATTATAAATTTTTTTCCCTCCCCCTCTTTTAAATCATGAAAATATTCCTCCGAGAACTAGTTTTTCTATATAATGCTGGTAAGAAATCCTCAAACCACCCCCAACCAACCAAAGGTCTTTTGGTAAATTGTTATTTAAATTTAATGTCACTATTTATTATATCTTAAACAGCTTTTACTTATGAATGTTCACGTATTGGTCACCTTCTTGTAAGTTCATGATTCTCTTTTAAAGCTAAGTAGCTTTTATTTATGTCATAGCACGTAGAAATGTAGCATAAATATTTTTAAAGGAAGTTTAGTCTCGAGAAATTGAAAAAAAAAATATTTGGAAATTATATATTTGTTTAATCAAATGGTCGTTAATGTTAATTATAATGTTTAAATAAAAAAAGGAATATGAATTTAAAGAAATCTTCTTGTGGTGATCATGGCTTGGGAAAAATTCATAATATCTGCTTTTAAGTTTTTTTTTTTTATTGTTTGACAAAAATGTGGGATTTTATCTTCAAATTATTACTACATACTTCGTTTATCAATGCCGTTGTCAAAAAGACCCGACGGTTTCACATCCCCCCTCCAAGACCTTTTGAGGCAGTATAGTGATGTTTTGCATTTGCGACAGGTAAATTTTAGCACATTAATTATAAGAAGTGGTATCACAAAATATAAATGTTGAATATCGAACAATTTCACAGTTTATAACAATCGATATAGCAGGGTTGAGAACAATATATATATAACGCCGAATCCTGCTTCACGTTCGGCAAGCATAATTCAACCCAGTGTGTATAATATCTGCTAACAAAACTATGATCAATAATAAGATTTTAATAAAGTTAAATATAAGTAATTAAGGTTTAAAAACTTTTATAAAATGTAAAAACAAACACCATGATTAATTTTATCCTCCAATAAGTTTTTACACCGACAAATTTTAGCAACAAATTGAAAACTATATAAAAATGTGCACCGAAACGCCTTCCGAGTTTCCTGTACGAGATACACTGTGTATATGTCATATATACTATAAATATTTAGTATAAATTCTGAATATTTAAGATACATTATGTGCATGTAATAGATATTGTGCATAATCTTTTCCCTCTATTGCAACAAATTCCCTCTGTCTTAAATTAATTTTAATTTATTATTATCAGCGGCAAAGTCCCATCGAATTGACTATGAAGAATTTGTCGTTGGGAGATTGGGTGTGTGCTATCTGCCCAGTTAGTTCAAGTAGAGCTACCAAACCTTAATCTTTCCCCCAAGAATTCAGTCTTGGGCTCGGTATCGTCGGAAAATTGTAAATTTTTCCACAAGCCTGGGATTTTCTGGTCATTTAACAGCCCTGAGTTCGAGGCTGAATAGTTAGTGGGTTGTTCAGCACAAATTGTGCTGAAGACTGTTTTAACAAAAGTTGTTAAAAATTAGGAGCAGGCACGTACCCAGAAAAATTCTTTTCTGGGGGTGATCAGAAGTTCCAGGCGGAATAATAACAAAAAAATGGATAATTTGAGCAGAGAGTGCCCAGAAATTCAACAAAATTTAGGGTTTAATGCTCAATAAGACGAAAATATGTACTAGAATTTCAAGGGAGCATTTCAATTTCTCTGATATAAATATCTGAAGCTGTGCCTGTCATTATGCTTTGCAGTGTTGTCCATAGCCATGGCTGTATCTACGGGAGAATACCCAATTTTCCCCAAATTACCGCTAACGAATATTAATGAGTTATATTTCATGTTAACATTCGCTTATTTACGAACATTGATTTGTGGGTAGATTTTGGAAAACTCATTTATCTTTTGATAAAACTCGGGAAAACCCTGGGGAATAGCGGACAGTCGAAGCACTGGTATATCATAAAATTCAGTGACATAGCTTTTGGTGGGCTTTTGGATGAATAGTCTTTTTTCCTTCTTAATTTCCTTCTTTCCTTCTTTTTTCCCCTCTTTTTTCCTCGCACATTTATTGTAATGCTTATTTCTTAATTATTATTGTTTATAATTATTATTATTATTAAAATTTATTGTACGCTTATTTGCTCAAGATGATATACTTCTTTCATTTGCGCCATGACAATCTTTTTTCTCGTATTTTTCATCATATATTAGTATTTCATGTAATAGATGATATTTAAGCCATGTGTGAGTATAGAGAATAATGTCCTAAATATCTAAAACGCCCTAAAAAGAGTACGTGGGCTCAAGAAATAATATTCAGTAGAATGAATTCGGATCTAATCTAATTACGAAACTCTTTAATGAGATTTAGTTTGAATATATTTACGTTCGTGAACAAATATTGAATGTTGAAAATAGCAGGATTTTTTTTAATGCAAGAAGCTTTGGTGGAAATGAAGGAAAAATGTGTATCTTTGATTCCAAGGCCGTATCCCGGGGGGAGGGGGTTACCCGGTTTGACCCCCCCCCCCAAAAAAAAAAACTTTTTGACCGAGTCGAAAATAAGTCGAAAATTAGTAAAACCCAGGTAAAAATCAGTAAAATTAGTCGAAAACTGAGTCAAAAATTAGTAACCCCCCCCCCCCGAAAAAGTAAAAAATTAGTACCCCCCCCCCCCCCCCCCGAAAAAAAATCCTGGATCCGCCCTTGTTTGATTCTACGAAGTTTACATTTAGAAACAAAAGTAGTTAATAAGTTGTCAATATTATTCTTAAAATAAATACAATGTTTCAATAGTTCTTCTACGTAAAAGTTTGTTTTGTTAAAGTTGGGTTTTCTGACACACCTGATTTAATCCGAAAATTTAATTATATACCGGTTACCAGGTCTATTTAATAACCGAATTTAATTAAAACAAATAATTAGTGATCATTAATGATAATTTAGTCCCGGAACACCCTAGTATATTGCTGGGATTTTTTTGGCAAGAAATTGAAAATAATGTTCAGATCGCGTTTTATTTATTTTTACTTACTTTTACTTGTTTGAATTTTTTATTTATTCTTTTTGTACACTAATGTTCATAATCAACAAATGATAACCCTGTCAAAAAAAAAAAATTATGGTCGCGGGTTTAAGGTTGGAGGAAGCCCTTTCAAGATGCATAGAAACTTTCCTGGAATCTCACCAAATTGTCGGTTAACAAGAAAAAGATTTTTGCGGATTTTTTTTCGCGAGTCATTTTCAAAAAAATGCAAATTGCTCTTTCCGAGTTGAAGCTCTATTCACACCTATACCTGATTTGTTTTTTTTTTGGGGGGGGGGGAGGATTCGCAGACTTGAAAAACGTTAAAAATAGGATGAATTCAAGGCCGTATTCAGGGGATGGCTTAAGGGGTTTGGACACATTCCCTGAAATGTATGGCCGACTGGTAAAAATGTAATAAAAATACTACATTTTTGATTTTTTTTGAACCCGCTCCCTCCCCCAACAAAAATCTTAGATACGGGCACGTATGGATTATACGAAGAATATCAGAAGCTGCAGGAATAATTCAACGATCTTTGTAACGGCCGATCATGAATTGTAGCCTTATTTTTTAATAAAAAGAAATACGACTGGACCAATAACTATACCATGAAGTTTTACCTTCCAGTGTTAGTAAAGAAATTGACCGATGTCGACAGTAATGATTAATGTTTAATTTTGGGTACTTGATCGGAGACGATAATTTATTTACGCTTTCCCATGTAACGGAACACCGAAGCCTAATTCTCAAAGTGAATTTTTGAGATTAGAATCTGAAATCTCGGTGATATTTGCGTTTTTGTGTGATAGCCACGAATCACTTTTTTTTATTTTTCAGCGTTTTAATTATGATTTACTTAGCGGCAGCCTTTTGTAATTACTTCTTTATATTCGTTCAATTAAGGCTAAAAAGTGGGATTTTAATGATGTAATAAGTATTGACTTTTTCCTTAATTTTGAAAACTTTTCATCCAAAGATATTGAAGAGAACTTTCAATTTAGGGTTGCTGGGTCGCCACAAGGTCGTGTCTGAATATTCCGAACAACTGAGATAAATTTTTTTAAAACCTTTTGATAAGCTGTTCTCAATTGGAGGATCAGTGGGGCAATGTTTGTCCATACATACTTCGATACTCCTGTTCTATGCTGTCCTGTTACCAGTCGCGGTTCTGGCCTCTTGCTCCCGGGGCAAAATCTTATTAAGCCCCCCCCCCCCCGTCTCCCAAAAATTTTAAGGCCAAATTTTAACAAAATGTTTGTTTAATAACAAAATTATTTTCGATGTTTTAATAAATTAATAATGATGATTTTAGTTTGATTGTTATTTTTCAATTATTTTTTAATTTATTTTTGTTTTATTAATCAATTTATTAACTAATTTCATTTCTTAACTACACCTACTTTATTTTAGCAAAAATAAAATTTCAAAAATTACTAAATGATTATGACCATTAGATTTTTATTTGAAATTTGGCGCCCCTAAAATATCTTCCATGGGAACTGCCAAGCATGGTAGAATTGTGTGTCACACGAGGAATTGTGAGATATACACCATGTTTCAGGAAGTAGCCATCCCCTCGGGTTTTTGACAATCGTCTTATAAGCGTTAAGATACCAGATACGATTGACATCGAGGTCTTGAACATAAATCCTCCTACAGGCTATATGTTGAACTAAGTTGGAAATTGAGAAATATTTTAATTAATAAATATTGGTTTATGACCTTTGGAAGTATTGTGCATACCCCCCCCCCTTGTGTCACACCATAATTTTTTCCCCTTCAGAATACCTAGCCTGGTCATAATCAACACAAAAATCACACATGTATTTTCGAGTATTTGAATTTCTAAGGAACGCTGAATCATGTGCCAAATTGAAATTAGAGGGATGATGCTCCTCCTCTGTTACAATAGCAGAGAATTGGAACAGTTCGGCTTGGCATGCAATCTGAAAGTGGGTTGGGTTGAATAGCCCAGGCTTTGAATAAAATGTTACGTTCTTGTGATTTGCTAGAACAGTCTTCTTAAGTGCTTCCAGGACATTTTGTCACACCCAAAATCGATGTACGTAATTATATGATGTTTTCAAAACTTTACAAGAAACTTTAAGTACAATTTGTGAAATTTTCCATAGGAGCAGTGTTTTTTTTTACTGGGCAGAGGGAGGCTCAAAAGCAAGTGGAAATCCATAAGACGACTGTGTAACTGAACAATTTAGCTTCATTTTGGTATATATCACAGGGAACTTTCTCTTTTCCTCTGGGGGGGGGGGGGGGTTAAGTATGAACAAAAATCCGTAGAATAATTATGTAGCGGAGCATGGCTTCATTCTGGTATATATTCAATGAAATTATCTTTCTTCCTGGTTAGAGGGAAGGGGGGGGGGGTTGAAAATAAAAAAAATCCGTAAAGACTATGTACTTGAACAATGTAGGTTCATTTTGATATATAGCAGCCAAAAACTATCTAACAGGTTAATCTGGAGGCATGACCCCCCCCCCCTCAATTTTATCTCAAGAATACCTTTGAAGTTGTTTTCAGCGGATTAAGGTCCATTAAAAAAAAAAAAAACATTTTGAAAATGTATTTTGATAAAGCCCTGATAATATATTGTGTAGATTACACATGTAACGTGCCCGGACACCCAAAAGACCTAACTGGCATAAGAATAGGCAGATACGATGCTGCTGATATAATGTGCTGCTTCTTGATGTGCAGATATGATGCTGCTGTGCAATTTACGCATATAATAAATTTGTATTTAGTTACCCGAATGTGACACCAAACATTTCGGTGTATTGAAGGGACTAATCCTACTTTGGAGATTTAATATGTTATGATTCTCTAAATTGCTGTTTACATTGAACGATGATTTACAAGAATTATATATATATTGATTTTAAATTATGACAGCTAATAAACAGTAGTTTCAAAGTATAGTAGGAATTTTGGTACAATCCCACTAGGCCGGTGCCTAGGTCGCATTGGAATATAGCTAATTAAGAGGATAACCAATTCTGCTAATTACTGTGAAAATTTTTCAATCTTTCAAGGAATTAGAAACTGCTTTTTATTGGTTTATTACTTGGACGCCACCGGGTATGAGCCAGGTCGATGTTCCTCTGGGAAAGAAGAAGACATTTATAAAAAGAGTAAATGAGGAATCCTCCAATTTTAGTCCTATTAAAAAAGCAACTAGTAATCCCCCCCTCCTGGAAAAATTTCGAGGTGGCGCTCTAGGTTGATTATCGCCATGACTTTGGATCTTGTGATAGAAATTTTGTTTCGAAGTGCCTTTTAATAATGCCTTGTTAATATAAAACTTGTAATTGACCTATTTGTGTATGGTCAATGGGACCAGTTGTTATTTTGTGTGCTTTCGAAGTTTTAAGCTTTTGTGGTATTTATATCATGTGAATAAAAAGATTTTTGACAATTTTAGTTTGTCTCTGTTTCTTGTGGAATACTTTCTAGAGTATATTTTTTACTTTTGAAATTTATTATTCCCTCTTCAGCATAATTCATCCATATGAAAATATTTCGTCGGAGAAAATGTCCTGTTGCAACTAAATAACGAATTGGTAACTTAATTCCGATTGTCCAACACACTGGTACACAATTTTACCGGAGGGGGTTAACGTAGGTATAACTGAGCGGAAGTTACACATGGAGAAAAAGGCGCTCAAGTCTCCAGTATAAAGAAAATCTCGGTATTCTCCTGCTGAAGAATATATATCCAGTTCTCAACATGGTTACTCAGTTATTTTGTATATCTACAATGAACTTTTTATAGGACACGTTTCCTCTGTATTAGTAGGTATAATAGTATATATTTTTAATACATTCAGTCAGAAACAAAAGAAGGATTTTCAGTGAAAAACAAAACAAAAATCAAACATTCTAACCTCAACAACGCCTGTGGGTAAGGGGGGGGGCACAATGCCAGAATTCTGCTTGGTTCAAAATAACCAGACAGACAAAAATGTTTGTGAAAACCTTAATAAAACAGACCTTATGAACACGCAAGCCCTTGACTGAGTTTTTTTTTATACTGGGGGTGGGGATTAACAGTAAAAATATCTAGATTCTTTTCAAGCTTTCAGGGATATGAATTGATTGCCACGTGCGTCACAAGGGGGGGGGGGGCTTCAGACCCGTGTAAGTATGATTCAAAGTTTGCCAGAATCTAATCTAACTGTTATATTTTCTCAATTTCAGAGGCTTATCTCAAAGGTAGCAAGTTTTCACCTTTTAGTTAGAAAGGTTCACTACAAGCAGTGCCAATCGGGAAGGGCATTGTCCCCCTAGATTCCCCCCTTAGATTTCGGTAACTACCTTTTTCTTGATAGTCACATTGGAAAATACCCTTTTTGGTATTTTCAGTGGGAAAACGAAGAAAAAAAAATGTTCCCTAGTTCTATCTTGAAATATGTACTTTGCCCGCCGATATTTTCATGAATCGGCGCCAGTGCCCACTATGGCCGAAATATCAAATGACAGTGAGTCTGGGGAGCCTGTGGTTAAACAGTTTCCAACGAAACATCTGAATTTCATATGCCCTGCGTGGCGGATAACGCCTAGTCCTGGAGCAAGTCAAGCAAATGTCATTCTTATCATTGTCATCTTTATCATCACCGTCGTCATCGTCAATTTAATCACCGTCGACATCATCAATCGCATAGCTATTATTATTGACATTTTCATTGTTTCTGACTTTATTGGAATTAGACCCCGGCGCTGCGCCGATGAGGGAAGACCGGTGGCGGCGGGGCCAAAACAAGCGCACCGCGCCGCCGGTAAGATGTCGGCGGCCCGCCGCCGGTAAGTTGTGGGGGGCGCGCCGCCGGCGCGATCAATGTTGACAGCAAACATTAATGTTTTCATCAGTCTTTCTCAAATCAGAGCTTAAATTTATAACAGATTCGAGCCTAATCATGAGCTCAAAACTTCACAAGTCGCTGGCTGGAAATTGGTCTTCTTTGTTATTCATCAAGAAAAGTAGAAATCTCGTTGAAACGAATTGACTATGGAGTTTCAGAATCCTTGCTTGCTAGTTGAAATATCTATTAGCTAAATATTCTTAACATAAATAACTACTAGATTTGGTAGTTTTTTTTCATCACTAGATGCTGCATGCAAACTTCAAATACATTATCACAAAATTCGTCATGTATCTGGGTAAAAACTTGGAATGTAAGTTTGAACTTAAAAGCTTAATTTTTTCATAATGCCCTTTGCCAATATCTGTTTTGTCACCTTTAAAACAGTTGAAATGGGCGACTTTGATATTGATGTTTTTTTTTATTTGATCTTTTAGATTCCTGAAAAGCCTTCCTTGTATTAAAAACTGGTTTTTAATAACAATTAAAAAAAAAACATCAAGTATAACTCACGAAAATCTGTTGGACAAAAAGTCAAGGTACTATCACTCAAATATAATAACTCCCTGTACTCATGGATACCATCTTGATAGGATACCGTCTCTGCTTTAAATTAAAAAAAAAATAACTTTTTGGCATCCCTGCTTTGAATAAAAAAAATCAAGATATTATCATTTCCCTAACCCCCCCCCCTCTGGATTTTTTGGCATCCCTGCTTTGAATAAAAAAAATCAAGGTACTATCACTTAAATATAATAACTCCCTATGCCCCCCCCCCCCTCTGAATACCATCTTGATAGGATACCATCTCTGCTTTAAATTAAAAAAATAATTAATTTTTAACATCCCTGTTTTCAATAAAAAAATTCAAGATATTATCATTTAAATATAAGAATTCTTTACCCCCCCCCCCTTCTGGATACCACCTTGATAGGATACCGTCTCTGCTTTAAATAAAGAAAAAAAAATAGCTTTTTGGCATCCCTGCTTTCAGTAAAAAAAAAAAATCAAGGTATTATAACTTAAATAAAATAACTCCCTATGCCCCCCCCTCTCTGGGTACCATATTGATAGGAAACAGTCTCTGCTTTAAATTAAAAAAATAATAATTACCTTGTTGGCATCCCTGCTTTCAAAAAAATCGCGTTCTTATACTTTCAATATGATAGCTCCCTAACCCCCCCCCTCTGGATACCACCTTAATAGGATGTTGTCTCTGCTTTAAATTAAAAAAAAAAAAACTTTGGCATCCCTGCTTTCAATTAAAAAAAATTCGAGATATTATCATTTAAATGTAATACCTCCCTACCCCCCCTCTGGATACCACCTTGATAGGATACCGTCTCAGCTTTACATTAAAAAAATAATTTACTTAATAATTAACTAGGTCACTATATGGTTCAAACAAACACGAGAAATAATGTTAAACTTGAAAAAAAAATTTAGGGTATGAGTAAAGGGGTACAAAGACAACAATAAAAATGTCGAAATTATTCAGATATACCTCAAGCTGTTGGAAAACTGAGTCATAGATTCGCCGTGGCATTCAATAAGATCCAAAGAATCTAATTAAAAGGGAGCACACACAAAAACCAAATTATGCCAGTAGCCTGTGAGAAATCGCAAAATACCCAAGACAATGAACAAGTGCGAATGGGAGATCCTGGGTCTATCAAAATATTTCAAAGGTTTCCCAGTAAATTTGATAGTATTTTTTTCCATCTCCGCTTTAAATGAAAAAAATAAATATCTTTTTGGCATCCCTGCTTTCAATAAAATAACTGGTTATTAAATTCACCTGTAGAAACGATCTTTCTGCTACCAATTTCAATATCCAACTGTAGTGAATGTAGTGAATGCGTTATATATTTCTATTCAACTTGAAAATGAAATTCTTGACTACGAGTGATGTAAGGACTTGTAATTGGGAAACTGCATTCGATATTATTTAAACTCTTTTCATAAAGACGATACTTTTTTTGTCAACATATGAAGAACTGTGTATATTGCAATATTTGCAATACAATTGCACATTGCATCTGTCTGGTTCTTATGCAAAGTAATAAAAGAGACGAAAATTGACGAACCAGAGAGTAGTGAAGAATTATGGTATGCAAAGTAATATTTGGCAGGGAAAGTCACTGGTGGTAAATCGCGAGGGGTGGCACCGTGATAGCGTGATTTTCTGGGATTCGGGGAACCAAATTTTTTTGGGGGGTGACTCATAGATTATCGGGGAAATACCCGAAAATTCGAGGATAGTGCAAGCCCTGCTTGATTTCTAATCAGGAAAATCGAAATACAAAACCACACGAAAAGGAAAAGCTCCGACTTTGCGGTTGACGCAAAAAAGAATTGCCGCAAAACTAATCTAAAGTCGACCGAACGCCGCCGCCTTTGCCGGCGGCGGCGAGCCGGTGGCGTTGCGACACTTCGGCGGTGGTTGACCGGGCCTCTCGTCGGCGGCGTTGATCCACCGGCGCGGCGCCGGGGTCTAATTGGAATCATGAGCACCAGCGTTATCATCTTCCTTGTCTATGTCGTTGTCGGGACCATTATCACCTGCTGCAAGTACTATGGACGCCCAAAAGGCATATAGACTGAAAATGGTCCATTTATGCTGCTAGTTAGGGGTCAGGGGGATGCCCCTTCCCTTCCTGGAAAACAAGAAGACAATTAAAAAAACATCAAAAACAGAAAACCAGAAATACTCCCATTAAAATTGAGGTTGAAACAAAAAAGTAGTAGTTTCCGCCCCACCCCCTTTCAAAAAATACTTTCAGGCGGTATAGCTCTCCTTGAAAAAAGTCGTTTCACAAACACAATTGTTCAATGTTTTATCGAAAACAAATTTGAAATGAGGATTCGGTAGATATGGGAGGAGCTGTCGTACGAAAAGAAAATAAGATGGGAAAAGCCCCTAAGATTGAATGTTGTCGATGGTATACTAAACTATACATTAAAACAGGTCTTGGCAGAATGTCCAGAAGAATGACTTTTTATGGAATACTAAAAAAATCATGAATTTTTTTTGTCTTCTTAATGACGTAATAGCTGTCATATCAAAATTATATCCAAAGAGTTCAAGGAAGAGCACACACTGGTTAAAGAAAAAAGGTGAAAAAAATACCTCATGCTTTTTTTCGTAATTCTCCTTTGAATAGCAATAAAATGAAATATGAATTGCGCCGTGTCAGTGGTTTGAGCCGAAAGGGAATAGGTGTGTTGTCACCACCGATAACCAGCAATGGCAATGGCGGATCCAGAAAAGGGGGGGGGACGCCCCCCCCTAATTTAGTCTAAAGTAGTGTAATATACTTAATTAACGCAAGTTTGCGTTAATTAAACTTGCTCCTAACACAAGTTTATCGGATCAACCTATTTTGCGCCCCCCTGAATAAATCCTGGATCCGCCCCTGAGCAATGGCCATAAGTTTGGGGATTAGTTCGACAACTTTTTGTTTCTGTGTTTTCTGGCTTTTGTTGGACTTCAGAGCCCAGTTACATGTAGATTAATAGATTGAGGAGCAGGGGGAAGGACAATCGTCTATCACCGCATAATAATGTATGATTTTAGCAGTGATGGTTCTGGTCTCTTGCGCAAGGGGTAAAATTTTGATTAGCACCCCACCCTCCCCAACCTTTCTCCCACAGAATTTTAAGGCCAAATTTTTGAACATTAGGAAAATCGCTTTATGTCTAAGCACAGTGTTCATGAGCTATTACTTCTGTATTGAAGGGCGTATCCCTTTTTTCGGGGGTGGGGTACAACAAAACTTCAAAAACGTAAAAAAATTTGCTTATATGCATTTTTTATGTGTTTTTATGATTCGGACCACAATTTGGGCGGAAAGGGCTCAAAACTGGAATCCTCCCCCCTCCTGTATTGCCTACGTACCTAATAATTTACATTTCGAAGGGGGAATTTCAGCAATGCCCCTAAGATTAAGTGAATTATACAGAAAATAAGGGGAAATATCTGAATGTTTAGGAGGAAGAATTCCATCGGCCCCTTCTTAAATTTCTAACGTGAACCATCTATATGAACACAAGGAGAATTGGTTTTATTTCTATGCACAATATTTATGAACTATTTCTTCTGTATTGAAGGACGTATCCTTTTATCAGGGGGGGGGGGGACTTAAAAAATGCAAGAAAGTTTGCTTATATGCATTTTTGATGTGTTTTACGAGTCGGGCCACAATTTTGGGGGAAGGGGCTCAAAAATGGTACCCTCCCCCCTCGTATTGCCTAGGCACCTAATGGTTTATACAAAAAAGGTTACATTATTATCTGGCATGTTTATTTGAATCTATTTCGAGGGGGTGCACATTTCGAAGGGAGAATTTCAGCAACACCCCTAAGATTAAGTGAATTATATAGAAAATATGGGGAAATATCTGAACGGCCTAACTGTAACAATATTTACAACAGTAGTTCGAGTTTGAGATCGAGGTCAATAGAAAGCAAGGCTACAAGACTAAGCAAAAAATTTCTTAATCACGTAGAAACTAAATTAAAAAAGGAAAAGAAGGCATACTTTGTTATAGGAAAAGGAGGATTACTTCGTAATAGTTCCATGGTAACAAGTGTGCTTCAGTTTCATTGGTTTATGTTTATGGCCATTCTTTTGTAAGCCTGTCAATTTTTAAGCGCCTGTCAGAAAGGGAAGCTACATAACCCCACATCTCTGAAACGTGATTGGCTCTGCTGTTTGTCTGTGCTAATTTATAAGCCGGTAATAACAACGGAAATCTAATTCCACCTGGTCAGTTATCCTGTGTGAAATTTATATCCGGTAAAAAGAATAAAGTTTTTGTCGCAAGATTGTAAAAGTAGTTCCCCTTGTTCTTTTGTGATGAAATTACGTTGGGTTTATAATGGGATAAAACTAAATTTAAATTAATTGAAGCTGAATCGTATGGGCATCTGTGAAAAGGCATGCCCATAATATCACGTATCACCCTTGAAAGTGCTTATTCACTTTGTACCACTTTCATTATTTTTTACCATTTACTACAAATGTTTGTTGCTGTAACCCAAATCACATTCATATTCCCGTTACTCCATCCGTAAGGTTGGGGTTTAATTCTGTGGCTGCGTGGCATGTTCAGTAGAATAGTCACCTGAATTCAATCCAAGATGCTATTTATTTGCCACTTAAAAAAAAAATGTTTAAGTACCAAGGACATCCAAAATAAAACATTTTTGCCCCCCCCCCCCTGGAACCATCCTAGTTTCATACCTGGAAACCGCGATTTTCTAAGATTTTTTGTTTATAATGGGATAAAACTAAATTTAAATGAATTGAAATGGAATCGTATGGGCATCTGTGAAAAGGCATGCCTCTAATATCACGTATCACCCTTGAAAGTGCTTATTTACTTTGTACCACGTTCATTATTTTTTTTACTATGTATTACGAATGTTTGTTGCTGTAACCCAAATCACATTCATATTCCCGTTACTCCATCCGTAAGGTTGGGGTTTAATTCTGTGGCTGCGTGGCATGTTCATTAGAATAGTCACCTGAATTCAATCCAAGATGCTATTTATTTGCCACTTTAAAAAAAATGTTTAAGTACCAAGGACATCCAAAATAAAACATTTCCCCCACCCCTGGAACCATCCTAGTTTCATACCTGGAAACCGCGATTTTCTAAGATTTTTGGTTTATAATGGGATAAAAATAAATTTAAATTAATTGAAATGGAATCGTATGGGCATCTGTGAAAAGGCATGCCTCTAATATCACGTATCACCCTATGAAAGTGCTTATTTACTTTGTACCACGTTCATTATTTTTTTACCATGTATTACGAATGTTTGTTGCTGTAACCCAAATCACATTCATATTCCCGTTACTTCATCCGTAAGGTTGGGTTTTAATTCTATGGCTGCGTGGCATGTTGATTGGAATAGTCATGTGAATTCAATCCAAGATGCTATTTATTCGCCACTTAAAAAAAATGTTTAAGTACCAAGGACATCAAAATAAAACATTTTTGCCCCCCCTCCTCGAACCATCCTAGTTTCATACCTGGAAACCGGGATTTTCTAGGATGTTTCTTTTGGTTGTTTCAAACTTAAGAAGTTTTAAGGACAAAATCACATTATCGTCAGTGTTGCCACGTTAAACCATGGAAATACAGAGGCAAAACTAAACACTTTTTTTGACAACGCTTTTCGTCCGTAAAAATTCGAAAATCAACAATCTTTTGATTCCTAAAGTCAAGTAGCCTATACCTTATAAGTAAACCTTTAAAGTCTTAAGCTACTTGGTCCTATGTGTTAAATCTTAAGCTCCTATGTCTTGTTCGCTTATTTTTATCCAATTTTCCCCACTTTCTTCTTTTTTTCTGAATTTGATGGCCGTTACGACCAGAAACTCCATACTGACATATTTCTATTAGAAATCGCATTCTCGATTTTCCTAATTTGTTAGACATATATAGTTGTGCAAGTTTCCACTTAAGCAGTTCAAACAGTCAGATGCCATTTTCACTGTCCTTGGTACAACAGTTTTTTAATTTGTGCTTAATTTGATTTCTTTCTCTTGATGCAGGTGCATCTAGGATGGAATGGAAGCCCTCTTTAGTTTTAAGCTTTTTTTATTCGAGGTAATTTTTCAATCATTTATTGTTATTATTAAATGGAAAAAAAGTTTTTCCAACTGAAAGTAAGGAGCAACATTAAAACTTAAAACGATCAGAAATTATTCTGTATATGAGGGGGGGGGGGGGTTGCCCCCTCCTCAGTCCCTAGCTCTTTAAGTTGAAGTCTTAAAATTACTTTAAAATACTTTTCATTCAATTCAATTGCCCTTGTGTATGAGCAGTCTTTCTTAAAGAAATTTAAGTTTTAATGTAGCTCCTTACTTTTAGTTGAAAAAATTATTTTCAAATTTCTGACCATTTTTCGAATGATGTCAGGAAATCCCATTCCCTCCCCTGCAAAGTGTATAGAATTTGAAATTTCCCTTGGAAAATCCCCAGAAAATTTCCTCCCCACAGAAAACTATCCCCATGGAAAATCCATCCTCCCTCCAAAAAAAAATCCGTAATATTTACTAATAACAAATACTGTATCCGAAGAGCGGGAAAATTGCGTAACTTACTGCCCTTTCCCTAGAAACTATGTGGGTTCATGTCATCTCGAAAGGTATAATTATTGGACCTTTCAACTATACTAAATCAATTGGCTATACTGCCCTCAAATCTTTTTGGTCGCTTAAAAAGGGCACTGTAACTTCTGATTTTCAGTCGAATGAACCCTTTTTGATCTTCTAGGACCATTGGTTCGATACAATCACCCTTGGGGAAAAAATAACAAAATCAACAACAAATAAAAACGCATCCGTGATATTTCTTCTGGCTAAAAAATACAAAATCCCACATTTTTGTAGATAAGAGCTTGAAAACTCTAATGTTGGGTTCTCTGATATGCTGAATCTGATTGTGTGATTTACATTAAGGTCGCTTAACTTTTTGGGAAAATCAGGAAAATTTTCATAGCTTCCTAGCGTTTGATGGGTAACATTAAACTTAATAAATGTAATATATTTGGAATAAGCATAAGAAGTCAATTCTTTTGATTTATTGTTATCAAAATTCTGTTTCATGGAGTTTCGGTTACTATTTGCCTGAGTCGCTCCTTACCTGCAGTCGGTTACACGAACTGTTTGATTGTTATTTTCTTATTTTTGTGTTGATCTTTTAAAAATATTTGATTCTCCCCATTCGTTTTACAGGCCATGAAACCTTTATGGGTACTAATGTCATTTTTCTATTTATATATTTTTTGGTTATGAATGAAAATTATCTCAACCATGGACGTGAAATCCACAGTGTGCGTTTTATATCCTTTGGTTCTATGCATCTTCTTCCGTAAGCCCTTCAGACACAACTTTTATTAAAGCTTAGCAACAAGAACAAAAAAGAAACCGCAAAAGTTTCGGTGACTGGAAGAAAAGATTGAGTTCAACTTTTACTAAAGACGCATTACTCCTTACAACTGAATTAGTGGTTATTATCCGAAGTATTCCCATCGCTGCAAGACACGCTCTTCCTCTAGAAGGTCAAGGTTACTATAACAACTATAAACCAAAAGACGAATTAAACGTGGCTACCACTTCCGTTCGATCAATTTAACTGAAATAATCAAAAAGTGTGTGTATGGTACTCTCTCAAGGGGCTACGCACTATCTCACTCTTTTCACCAAAGGCATGAACCAGCCTAGAAAAGGTCGAACATAATCATGGAGGAAGGATCAAATTTATTATCAGTGGATTTCTATGCCGGTGCAGTATAGGATCGTAGTACCAAAGTCATCCATATCTACGAGATACTACCCCCTGCCAATTTTTCTAAAAAAACATACATTTGGTTCGTATGAATCTCTCTCAAGGAAAGCCATAACTTCTAGGCATTTATTTTACAAAATTTAGGCACATCGTTTAATGAGTCGGACTTTTTTTTACATATTAGTATCATTTTAAAAATTAGTTTGCTGTCTAGACTGCAGATACCCTCAGGATTCTAAGAGGATTTGAATATTTTGGACCTATGAAATATCTATAATTAGTTTAATAATAAACAAGGATCAAAGTTATTTTTAAGGCTCTTAAAATTTTACCCCAATTGCTTGAGCAACGAATTGGTTTTCGCCCGAAATAATTTAGTACGGAACGGCTTAGGTTAAAAAAGGGAACTTGTTAATTATACGGAACACACCCAAAAAGTGAAGTTAGGTTAATCCCAATGAAATATACCTAAATATGATAAAAATATAATACTTTAGTAACAAAAATACGAAAAATACAACAAAAATTATGGAAAGCAGGCCGCCCAGAGTGCATCATGGTTGCAGCGGCAGCTGCAACCTAGTAAAGAGCGAACTACAGCCCATAGTAATCAAAAGTTAAAAAATGTGTTTTTCAAAAAACTGTCTAGTGAGAAAAAATTTCCATTTAACACTAAATTAGGAATGGTAACTATTGTTTCAGTTATTTTAAGAAGTAAAAGTTTATTGCGAAAAGAATTTATGGTGATTTCAAAAAAGAGCCTGAAACCCGTTTAAAAGGGCGTCAAATCGAAATAAAAGTGCACCATTGAAATCGGCATGGTTGAACAGCTTTCGTAGAACAATTACACTCCTCTACCTAGAATACCAGGGAAAATGACTTTTTGGCGCGGGTAGCACTAATGTGTCTCCTTTTTTTTTTTTTGTTTTTCTAGAAGGGCTAGGGGGTGGCCAGAGCATCATATAGAGATGTGTGATAGCTCATTCAAAAGTAAATTAAATTTGCAAGTGCTCTTTTTAAGTAACCAAAAAGATTCGAGGGCAAATAGCCCCTCTTCCCTACTGGCCCCCTCCCCCCAACAAGATCCAAATTTTGAGAAAGCCATTTAGTTTAACATAGTTAAAAGGTCCAATATATATGGTTTTGATGATGATATGACCCTCCATAGTCCCTGGAGAAGGGCTGTGTGTGGTATCTGACGTATCGATATCGTGCGTATCGGTATCGTGCGTATTGGTATCGCATGTATCGTATCGGGAATATCGGTATCCGCTGTTGTTTTTTTTTCAGTCATTTTCTAGGCTCATTGTTTTAAAGCCTGTCCCGGCAAGATTTCATGGTTGCAGCGGCAGCTGCAACCTAGTAAAGAGCGAACCACAGCCCATAGTAACCAAAGTTAAAAAACGAGTTTTGAAAAAAAACTGCATCGTGAAAAAGAATTGCCATCTGACACTGATTCAGGAATGTTAAATATTATTTCGGTATGTCTTAAAAGTAAAAGTTTATTGCGAAAAGAAAATCTATGATGATTTTGAAGAAAGCCTGAAACCCCTCGAAAATGGCGTCAGATCAAAATTAAAAGTATACCATTGGAATCAAAATAGTCAACACCTTGTACAGAGTAGTTACAGCCCCCTTTCCTGAAAAGCCAGGAAAATTACTTTTTTGCATCGGTAGCACTGATATGTCTCCCGCTTTTTTTTGTTTTTTTTTTTTTTTTTCTTTCTTTCAACAGGTCTAACGGGCTACTACAACATCATAAAGATATTCTTAATGGCTCATTCAAAAGCTGTTTCTCATATCTAATTACTTTTCATAAATTCTGCCATGTGCAAGTGCCATATGGCACTAAAATGGCACTTTTTGCGCTATTTCTCAAAGGGTTTCACCGTGAATAGGCTATATCAATTGTGACGAAACCACAGCTGTAACTTGCAACCAGGGGCTTAGCTCCAGCATTTTTACTGAAGAGGGTCAGGAAGGGTCCCTATTCGGATATACAATAGATATGGGCTGTATAATAGTTTTTCTTCCAAATTATTGGGACGGGAACTGCCCCTATCCGCCCCCAAACGATGCCCTTGCTTGCAACAAAAGCAAAGATTTGTACATCCACCGATTTATAAATATATAAATTAGCTTATAATTTATAAATATTTTATAATTGCGTGTGGGGGCTGGAACCCAAAGCCTCTTCTCCTCAGGGTCGCCACCCAGTGAGAAAAAAAATCACTAGATTCGTGAAAAAAAATCACTGAATAAGCACACAAATCACTAGATTATTGACCAGAAATCACTAAATTATAATACTCTTTATCATTGTAGTTAATAATTGTTTTGTTTCAGTTACCATGTTCTATACAGGCCCAAATACAGGAAGGGGGTAAAATTACACCCTAGATGTGGAAAAATACCTTTAGTTTGATGTTTTTGTTTCCTCAAGCGAAAAATACCCTTGAAATTTTGAGAAATGCCTTTTTGCATCTTTATGCAGAGAATGGAAGAAAGTCCTTGCTTCCTCCCTGTTCCCGAATTGGTACCCTTAGCTTATGCTGCGATCACCGAAAATTGGCTATCGGGGATCTAATCGATATATTCACTTTATCTTATTATTTTTTTTTCCTGGTCGATCCAAAACCCCAGTTTTTTCCCCAAAAAATTTAGAAACCATCTTTTTTTTTACTCTCGTTGAGCTAGTATAAGGATTAGGACACTAGCGACAATTTTGGAAATGACTTTTTTATAAGTCCATGGAAAAAATGTATCCCACTCTTCACAAACTTCAATAAGCATCGGTCTTATTGGTTCTTAAAAAAAAAGAGGTACTTGTTAATTATACGGAACACACCCAAAAAGTTAAGGTACGTTAATCCTAATGAAATGTGCCAAAATATGATGAAGAAAATAATAATTTACTTTATATAATAACATAATTTGGGCTATACAGTTTACATTGAGGAAGTGTGGGGGTAAAGTAACCTAACCTTATCCCCACCCCTCTAATGTGCAAATATATAGCCCAAGTTATACAAGTCCAATCCATTCTATCACCCGTTATTTTGTCTTTGTGGGAATGAAACTGGTTTTCGTAGGTCTTTCATTATCCTTAGCATACTTTCATCCCAACACCTATCCTCAGGGGCTGCGTGGATTATGTTAGATATAAAGGTATAGTTTTGGAACCTTTCAACTATGCTAAACAAAATGGCTATCTGAAACTTTTGATCGAACAATTTTTGGGGGAAAAAGGACGTGAGAGGGGGGCTAGTAACCGTTCAATCTATTTGGTCAAATAAAAGCGACAACAGAAATTTTAATTTCCGTTCAAATGAGCCCTCTTCCGATGTTCTAGAACCGTTGTTTCGATACGATAACTCTGAGAAAAAAGAAGATTAACGCGCATCCGTGGTTTTTTCTTCTGGCAAAAAATACAAAATTCGATACTTTTGCAGATATGGGCTTGGAACCTCTACGAAAGGGTAACGGTTACCCTTTCACCGTTACTAAGAAAGGGTCGTCCAATTTTAGTTTTGTGTTTTTATTTTAAGGTTTGGTTTTTATATTTTTATCAGTTTTATTCTGCACTGAGGACGGTCAAGCGGAGGTCTTGACCGAAATATTTGCACAATTTTTCAATTTTTTCACTGGCTGTTATTTGTCCTCGTTTTCTTCCTTTCTTCGTGATTTTATGTTTTATTTAGGATTATACAAAACTAGCGCTTTACTGAAAACACAACATAATAAAGGACTTTTGGTACAGTAAAAGCAAACCAATTAAGGGCACTTTTTATAGAATCAAAATATTATCAATCCCTTTTAGAATCAATCCCTTTTAAGATAAAGCAACAATCCATTTTAGAATTGTCGTTATTTTTTTACGTTTAATTTGGAGTCACATCTGCACAATGGCTTAGTCCAATGACTGGCTCTCGTTTTGGTTCTGAAAAGGAATTATCATGATTAGTTTGTACACAAGTTCAAAGGTAAGATTATCTTGATAGTATTAGGACTATAGACTAGCTTTAGAATTTGTATCATAGCTTGAAATTCACTTTTGTATAGAGAGAAATAATTGGATTTCCAGAGTTCATATTATGTCTTATTTGATCTTCATTTCAAGTGATACTAAAACATATTTCTTACAATTTAAGACTGTATATTACCCACTATTAGTATTATAGCTGGTGAGAGCAAAATCCTTCTTGATTAAGCAATCCAATATTTCTGTATGCTGTTCAATTTTTTCGCGGTTGTTAAAAAAATATTTAGTTTTACGCTTATTGTTTTTAAGATAATTTCAATTGTATACTGAAAGTTACTAATGTCGAAACTGGTGTAAGACTATGGAAAGCTTTATAGATTCGTTTAGTGCTGTCAGGCTACATACTCTTTTTTAGACTCTTAAATCAATAATCCTGTTTTTTATGCTTGACTTTTCTGTTTTCAGTAAAGCGCTAGTTTTGTATAATCCTAAAAGCATAGGGAAACATAATTAGTTGGCTAATTAATACTAGTTATATCAATATATATATTAAATAGGCTGTGAAGTAATAATTTTTGTCCGTTTTAAGTTTCAACTTTGCTGTTTACTTCCCTCGGGAAAACGTTTTTTAAATTAATTATGCTAAAAGGCCTAACCAAAACACTAACTAAAATATATAATTAAAATGCATCCACATGGTAGTTTTTCTCTCTCACGCTAAGCTGATTATTGTCAAGAACATACTGAAATACAGAGAGAACCCATTTTTTATTAGATCTTATAGAGCGAAAATCTTGAGTGTGTTCCCATAATTAACAAGTACCTAAAAAAGTGTATAAGACCTCAGCCTAATGTGGCAAGTTTTTGCTTTCTTCACTTGCTGCACTGGAAATTATCTGCCCAAAGTCATAACACAATGACTTTGACGTTTACGCCCCCCGGAAAATACCCTTGACTGTAGAAAATACCCTCGCGGAAAATACCCCTTGGGGAAATCCGCCCGCGGAAAATGCCCCCCGCAGAAAATAGCTCCTGTTAGTTTAGTTGAGAATTTACCCACATGGAAAATTCACCCCTCCCCCGGAAAATACCCCTTGAGGAAAATACCCCACCCTAGAAAACACCCCACCCCCTAAATACATCCCCCTCCCCCCGCAG
Organism: Artemia sp. Qi Xiang Cuo; assembly: GCF_049724085.1. Classification (NCBI taxonomy): domain Eukaryota; kingdom Metazoa; phylum Arthropoda; class Branchiopoda; order Anostraca; family Artemiidae; genus Artemia; species Artemia sp. Qi Xiang Cuo. The sequence goes on from NC_142796.1 coordinate 14,911,617, forward strand.
AAAATTGGGTTTTCCAGATTTGAGAATTTTATTTGAGTTGTATGTTTGTTAGTTTAGTTGAGAAGTGCTAAGGGAAGTGAAAAAGAAGAATGTACACACTATAAGCATCTTAAAAGTCCAGAAGAAAACCGCAACTGAATTTTTGTTGAAAAGACTTCCATACGAAGTTCTGCAATTTTTGCCAGTAGCGGGCGCCAAATTAAAAAAAAAGCAGACAAAAGAACAAGAATAAAAAGATGTAGGTGAAAAATCATCAAAATCAAGCTAAGAACATATGGCACCGAAAAGCTTAAAAAGGTTTAGCTTTCCTTTGAAAGCATAGTTGGATTATAAAAAAAGCATAGTCGAAAGTTTTTACGGACGAAAGCGTTGTCAAATTTTACGAGTTAATTTTTCATGTCTTCCAAGTGTAAAACTACCACAAATCACAATTAATAAATAAATGAAACAAAAAACGAACGGAAATTACAATAGATAACCTAGTCAAACCCAAAACGAGCAAAAATTTAACAGGAGTAGGGCTGACAACCCCCATGCCTTCTCTAGACCAGAATATAATTTGCACTTTACTAAAAAAAATAAAAAAATAGACAAATAATCGTGGATCGTCAGTTTGATATAGATATACTGATATTTATTCCTTAAAGTCTTAATAATTCGTTATTTATTAAAGTCAAAAAAGTGAAAACATTCAAAATGTATTTTGTTTTCTGTAAAGTGCAAATTATGTTATGATATTTGGAAGACACGGAGGGTGTAAGCCCTACTCATGTTAATTTTTGCTCGTTTTGAGCTTGACTCAATAAACGCCAGAAACATTTTTGTGCAATAAGAAGGGAGATGTCACTTTGCAGCACCCTTGTGGACATTCACACATTTTTCCACGGAGAATTCTTGCCAGACAATTTGATCCCTACTAAATGGAAATTATTCCCAACAATTTCTCCCCACAGGAAATTCCCCCTCGCAATTCCCCCCTGCAGAAAACTCCCCCGCAAAAACTGTTCGAATGTTTCCCAATAACAAATACTATCTGTGAATAATGGACAAATTACAGAGCTTAAAAAGACACTTAAACTTCTACCATTCTACTTCTTAAACTTCTCTAATTGTTTTGTAGTTAGGGAAGGAGGGAGATACATCAAAGCGAGAATTTTAACGCCAGAAAATCCCAGTTCTCACTGAGCCATCAGATAAATACAGAATTAGTTTTAAGGGAGAGATTTAGGGGCGAATCTCCAGCATTTCTTTTGGGGGGGGGGGAAGAGGGACTCATATCAGGATAGTTAAGGACCATAGGATATATAATAATTTTTTTCTTCATATTATTGGGGGAGGGGAAACTGCCATTCTTGCTCCCCCCCCCAAACGACACCCCTGGATACCCCTGGAATTCATTCGGTATAGGAGGAGGACTGCCTCATCCTAATCACCACCTCCACCTCAATGTCGCAGAAACTTCGAAGTTTGCTCATTATATCAGAAATTAGGAGTTCTAGTCCTTTATTTAAGGCCAAAGTGATAGAGATCAACCAGCCGCGTGAGGGTGGTATTTTCCGAGGGTGGATTTTCCTCGGGGGATATTTTCCGCGATTTTTTTTCCGGGGGGATTTTTTCTGGGGGAGCATTTATTTGGGGTGTTTTCCATGGAGGTATTATCTGGGAGGGGGTGTATTTTCAAGGGGCAGTGTTCCGCAGGGGGGGAATATTTTCCCGGGGGTAAATGCCGGCCACCCTTTCAAACAGTAGGCTGTACGAAAAGTGTGGTTAAATGCCGCTTTTTAGGGCTATAATAAGAGAAATGTTGAAATGGCTAGTGCACGCTCTGCAGATGAAGGGTGACAGATTAACAGAGATTGTCCTTTTTGGCCAACCGTGTAGGGCTAAACTTAAAGCAAGTCGTACTCGGTTAGGGTGGGAGGATTCTGTAAGGATCAAAGAAAAACTTAAAGGAAATGGGACCTTTTTGGGAGGATGTAAAGAGGGAGGCTATGAATATATTGGGATAAAGGAAGTAGTAGAGGGAGGCATTAATATACGAAACTAACAAGACCACAGAGGGCCAGATATTACTCCGGGACGAACAACGGGACGAACAAGATCACAGCCAATCACAGAGCTAGAAATACGAACAGTACAAGACCACACCATATTTCTAGACCAATCGGAGAGCTAGAAATACTAACGAGAGTGACGCACTAATATAAGGAAGGATTTTCAGTATAGTTGTTATTAGTGTGAGAATAGAATTCAAGGAGTGAGAATAGTTTGGCTTTCCTCGTTTATTTATTTGGTAGGATATATACTTGCAATAATGAGTGGAATGTTTACACTATTTGATGTTGATAGTGGAGCCGGTAGCAGCAGCAATGATACAAGAGCACCAAACATTGCGGTGGAGAGGATCTTGAGTGGGAAGAAGTATATGCAAGGTACGTGTTATCTCTGAGCAAATTTAAATTAGAGGACCAATTATGCTTCGCTGCAAAAGTCAATATAGTACATATACATAGAATTCAAAGTGCTTTAAATGCAATAGTGAATTATATTGAGGAAAACAAGTTATATCGGTAACTGTATATGTGTAATATATTATTGTTGTAATTATGAAGACACAAAATAAAACTGTTTCAAAATTGAAAATGTTCCCTTTCTTTTTGTTAGATTTTTTTTAAAGTAGGTTATCGAATATTCTTGAAGTAGAACAAATCATGGTTAGTCTAGAGTCAACAGTGATAAGGTTAAGATTGAAAAATGAATGAATTTGAGAAAGAGAGAATTAAGTCGAATCTCGTGATTATGCAAAAATTTTTGATTCTATATGACAACTTTCTCGAGTTATCTCTTCAACGGAAGATATTTACTCAGGGGACACTTGACAATATAATGGAGAATGATTCCCCCCCATTGGACTATTGTATAAAGCTTTTCCGACGTGACTCAAATGCTTTTACTCAATTTATTGATATATTAATTGAAACAAAGCAGAATAATATCGTGGATATACTTTTGAAAACGATGGCATAGATTCTATGTAGATGACTATCTCTTCAAAACAGGTGATGTAATGTCACAGAGTAATTCCTCTCTCTCTCCTATCCCCCTTCCGAAACTATCCATCGTGGATTAGTTTATATTCAGCTGTGAAAGAGTTGACACCGGAAATAAAAAAATGTTCTATACATGTAAACTATGTATGTATACTCTTGGCAGTTGGTCCTCACTTGAAAATTGTACAATGATTGCTGAGTATAATAAAAAGTGCAAACTATGCGATACCTGCAAATTGCATAATGGATATGCAGCACAAATTAAAGACTGTAATTTTTGTCATAAAGGGTTTTGTGACTCCCACCCTAAAGGCCAAATATTCTCCAATTTTCACTATGACAAATGTGATCACTGGGAGAATACTTATCCTGGTATGATTGGAAAGAACTCTAAACGAGATTTTAGTTTGATTCTACCAGACTTGTGTCGTCATAGTTTTAAATTATTTTGGGAGGAAGAATCAGGTCTATGATTCATTTGTTGGGGTAACAAGACAATTTATTTTCTGCGTCATGGTTGCGACAACACTGCCTATTATGACTATAAACCTAGTGATTTTTATTTGGCTGTTATAGAATATAATTCACCACTTGAAAGCACTGTATGTGATATAGCTTCAAATAGACAAATTGAAACAGGTGAATTTCACAATATGAATGCAAATAGTATCGTTGACTATAAAAAGAGATATGATAAGAGTGAAGTTACATTGCACTGTAGAAAATTTGACCCTGACTTTGCAGCCAATCAAGATCAATATGCAGTAAATTCACATGATTTTCAGTATAGTTGTTATTAGTTTGAGAATAGAATTCAAGGAGTGAGAACAGTTTGACTTTCCTCGTTTATTTATTTGGTAGGATATATATTTGCAATAATGAGTGGAATGTTTACACTATTTGATGTTGATAGTGGAGCCGGTAGCAGCAGCAATGATACAGGAGCACTAAACATTGTGGTGGAGAGGATCTCGAGTGGGAAGAAGTATATGCAAGCTACGTGTTATCTTTGAGCAAATTTAAATTAGAGGACCAATTGTGCTTCGCTGCAGAAGTCGATATAGTACATATACACAGACTTCAAAGTGCTTTAAATGTAATAGTGAAGTATATAGAGGACAATAAGTTATATCGGTAATTCTATGTGTGTAATATATCATTGTTGTAATTACGCTCACACAATAAAATTGTTTCGAAATGGAAAATGTTCCCTTTCTTTTTGTTAGATTTTTTTTAAAGTAGGCTATCGAATATTCTCGTAGTAGAACGAATCGTGGTTAGTCTATAGTCAGCAGTGATAATGTTAGGATTGAAAAATTAATGAATTTGAGAAAGAGAGAATTAACTCGAATCTTGTGATTATGCAAAAATTTTTGATTCTATATGACAACTTTCTCGAGTTATCTCTTCAACGGAAAATATTTTCTCAGGGAAAACTTGACAATATAATGGAGAATGATTCTCCACCGTTGGACTATTGTATGAAGCTTTAACGACTTGACTCAAATGCTTTTACTCAATTTATTGATATATTAATTAAAACAAAGCAGAATAATATCGTGGATGTACTTTTGAATACATTGCCATAGATTCTTTGTAAATGACTCTCCCTTCAAAACAGGTTATGTAACGTCACAGAGTTACTTTTATGTAACGACACTGCCTATTATTACTATAAACCTATTGATTTTTATTTGGCTGTTATAGAATGTGATTCACTACTTGAAAACACTGTATGTGATATTGCTTCAAATAGACAAATTGAAACACGTGAATTTCACAATATGAATACAAATAGTATCGTTGACTATACAAAGAGATACGATAAGAGTGAAGTTATATTGCACCGTAGAAAATGTGACCCACTTTGCAGCCAATCAAGATCAATATGCAGTGAATTCAAATGATCTACCAGCATTATTGTTTCGCGACAGTTGTCTATACACCGAAGAAGAAGAAGAAATCTAAATTATATAATAAAGTACTTGTTGTTGTGTATGTACATTTTTATTAATAAACAAATTTACATACATATCTGAAACACTTTACTCGTAGGGCACTAAAATCAAGAATATACAGGTCTGAGATATTTTCCACTATAAAGTCGTTCAGACGTGGATTGTCTACTTGAATGTTGAGAAACTGCTTGTAGGTGTGACCGGGACATCCAAAGACGAAATATAGTAGCTCATGAAAACTGAAACTTTTAGTCGTCAGATCCTGCACTCTCTTCCGATTTTGAATAATAGTTTTTCCACTGTTTTCAATATAGTTGTTGATGAGAGGAGTGTAGAATGAATAGAATAGGCCGATAGGATAAAAAAAATTCAGTAGTCTTCGTTGTTTGAAAGATGCACAGCCTTTGAGCGGTATTCACAGTCGACGGACTTCTATTAACAATGATTAGGGTATTGCTTACACATTGAATTTTCCCAAGGAAGTCCGATGGTAAACTATTTGATATGTATATGAACATGAAGAGGTCCATATTAAATACATTGCTTATTTGAATATTATTTATAGCACTGGGTGTATCAAAGCACAACTTTTAGTATAGATGTATCTATTGGTTGGAGATTGACTTAACAGAATTAGGGTGGGACTTTCAGGCAATGGGTCCGATACTGTGCGATCTCATCGCAACGTCTATGTGTACTATGCTCATATTTGAGTGCGAGACAAGTCTAGTACAATGATACCATGTGTTTTAGCGAACATTTATTCGGTTATACCATTTTCAAACAGTTGTGAATCATGATCTAGGGTTTGCGTTGTCAACTCATACAATGTCCTATAGGATTTATCAAAAGATAGATTGTAGAATGGGATTCCATTTACTTTGCAGACAAGAGATGAAAGCCCAAACATCTCAAATTTATGTGGGCAGCCAGTCCACGAACCTATTGCGCTAGCGCTTTTTACAACTGCCAATGTTAATTTTGATGGAATTTCGCCATTGATAAAGGATGAGTCGGTGAATGTGTGCAAGCCTGTGGCAATATGACGTTGATTGGTGATTGTTTGAGGAAAAAGCAGTTTAATATTATGTCCTATGGCTCTCAGTTTTTCCATTGCCAAAGCAACTGAAATCATAACCTGCTGCTTTCGTACATGTAGTATTGCTGAGGTGAGGGAGAGAGTTACATCAGGATTGGCAGGAAGTTCCTTTCTTAAAATGAAATTGGATGGAGCAAGCGTCAATTTTATATCCATTTTAATATTTGGTGGTAGCCATTGGGGTATATTAAATATCTCATGATATATTTTATCAACTAGATGTAATTCGCTAGTTGTAGCATTTTTAAGTGCATCTGTACTATCAGTATCTGTAATATATTCATATCCATTGGAGGTGCCTCTCAATTCCTTGTATGACTTGGGTGTCATCAACATGAACTGCATATAGCTTGTATAATATGAGAGATTGTTGCTTGTGCTCACCAATATGACATTTATGTAGACACTGATTTGACGAAATAAATTATGTAATATACAATTTTCATAGGATATTCCATCAGCACGAATTGGCGTTCCATTGTCGGATTTCTTGACTATCACCTGTACATCTATAAATGTCGAAGATATGTCCATAAAGTAGTCCACATTGGAATAAACTTGAAAGTGGATATTATCGGAGAGCGGTTGTTGTGGATAAAATTGTTCATAGTATCCATGTTTTACACTCACATCAACATTTTTTGCATTTAATAGATTTAAAGGTGAAGCGATTGAAGGATGAGAATCCTTATGCGGTAGATATGCCATTGTTCAGTCCATGAAAAGAAATCCAGTTTCAATCTAACAATTCTCTTCCTGAGACTTCTTCTTCTGTTTATTGTACGTGTCGTCTTTTTCCTATTTTCTTTGATAGGGGTGATGTCTTTTGTTTCTGACCTGAGCATAGACTGATGAGTGGTGCGCTGTTTCTCAACCTCTTTAAACCTTTTCCATTTTGTCGAGATTTCAATTGCTCGCCAAGGGTTCGTGCACTGGACCTAAAAATTTTCGAAAAACTTTTTTAAAATCCTTGCCAAACCCCCAATCATATAGTGTAGAAGATGCAAAATCTGTCTCAGCAGGTACAATCTATTTTTTTGCCAGAGGTAGTGCAGAGTAAAACAGCTTAGCAAACAAACTGCCAAGACCATAGCCAGACATTGATGAATGACCTTTGTAATAGTCCATTCCATTGCCAAATTGTCTTGGGCCAAGAGTATTAACATAGCAGTCAATAACAGGACAAATGAATACCACTTTTCTATTAGAAATCTCGTTTTTGATCATCATCAGAGACGGGTTAAAAATGGCATGTAATCACAGCCGAAACTTTAGATACCGCCAGAGGATTAGCCAATCCAGTTCTTTGTGTCAACTGACAGAGTTCCAAATATGAAATGATTACAGGAATATAGTGTAGGTACATTATATTGTAATGATGAATATGATCTTGATTGGTTTTTCGTTCAAGAACTCGTAGGAGTGGATCATTGCTATCGCCAACTCTGGATATTTCAAAAAATGAAACATAAAGAAATATACAAGTGTTCGTGGAGAATGCCGGCGGGTATTTAGCAAAAATAACATTTGTGTTTCCAGCACTTTTACCATTCATTATATTAAGTTTAAAACCAAGAACATCTTTTAGATTATCATTAAGAATAAACTCTTCACTGGCAATGGGTGAACTAATGTAGATCTTGCCCTCTTCCTTTGAATATTTGAAATGAAAGGCACCTTTTTTACGAACGGAAATTCTTTTATTGATAGAACGACATAAATCATTCATGCAAGTGAGCTCCTCGTATGGTAATTCAACATATGGACAAATCAACCGATTGATCTTTTGAATTTTTAGTTGTTCGCTAACGGCTGGTGGCCAATCATAGGGTCTAATTTTTGTATCATATTTACGATCTTTTCTCAGGATATCATAGGTATTTTTGAGAATACAGTCGACAAGAGTCACTTCATACGCGCCGTCAAATTTGATAGTGGGAGAGAGTTTCGTCCAAAAATCACTTGTTTTATTCAAATTATTGTAGAGAGGGTCGGAGACACTGGACATGAATGTCACATAGAAATCATTGGGCATTGTTAATGTCTTCAACTGCAACCCAAGAATCAGAGTTGTATCCTAGCTATCGAACAAGCAACTGTCTCTTGCCCCCATGAGTACGGCTCTTTAATATTTTTTCAATTTGGTAAATTTCACTACTGTTTCTAACTTTTTGTTGTTCATATTCAAAAAAACCGCCGAGGATCTCATCATCTTTGGTGTCTTGCAGACGATATGTCTTGGGTTCGGTGTCTAGGATTTTGGACACTTTAAAAAGTTCAGTGGACCATAAATAATTCCCCTTTTCAAAAATATTGGTGGCTCTATTAATTCGAACAGTATCGCCATCATTGAATTTTTTCTTCACAATTTTTTTTTACTGGAATATTGTTTGAGAAAAGTATCAAATGTATTTTTACTGCAATGAACTTCCTGAGGGCTAACACTGGACAGAGATTGATGAGGTCGTTTGTTATATATTTGCATGATTTGCAAATATATAACAAATATTTGCAAATCATGAATAAAAGCAGCAGTATTTTTCAGTGTACAATATCTCGAAATTAATAGAAGAATAGTTCTTATCAATCGTTCAACCAATGCAGCTTTTATCGGACTACGACTATAATAGAGATTTGTGTTATATTTCAACAGAAGCTTTTGAATATGTGGATTAACAAATTCGCTACCATTGTCACTTTGTTTTTTTATAGTTATCTTGTTCAAGAATACTTTCTAAGGCCTGAGCAACTTCAATACCTCTCTTTTTTTGCAATGGAATGACATATGCATAGCGACTAAAGACACTGATGGCCACTAGAACATTTTTGTAGGGTGCATTATGACGTTTTTGAATCTCATCTAGAGTTAAACGATCTGTTGGGATTATATGCAGAGGGAAAAAGGCTTTAGTTTGTCGATATTGTTTGTCACGAAGCCTGCGATTCCGATGTAGAATGTAACTCGGTTCATTTTCTAGATACTCTTTTGCATTTTTTAAAGTGCCGCTGTTGCCACCGACGTCAGAGGCAACTTTAGAAAGTGTTGTGGGGGAACTTTGACTTCCCGCTTCACCAATATTTTCTTAGACATGTTTTAAAACTTCATCCATTTTGAAATCAAACACGTAGTGTAATGCCCACTACCCTTTTTCACACTGGAGGGTGATGCTTGTGACGGTGAGTTGACATCAATACGTCTTCAATTTTGTCTAGCGATCATCCTCGGTGGTATCAAATCACTGCTGCTACTAGGATTGCTAGTATTTTCTAAGATTGATTTAAAATCTTCTTCTTCTACTTCTTTTTTAAATGACGTTGCTAGAGGGCTGATACCCCTAATATATTCCCTTCATTTCTTTAGAAATTGCTTATTGCCAATAAGACTTTTGGGGAAGTTTGATGCATTTAGAAAGTTGTATAGATTATTGTCAAATGATAAAAGTCCTTTACGATTTGGAACCATATCACAAATTAAATTGAGTAGGTTATAAATTTTTCCCTGAATTATAATTCGTTTCCAGTGCTATCGACTTGAACTTGATAATCATCACCACTTTCCAACATGAAATATGTTAATACTCTTTTACTTTGTTCTCGATAGGTGTGGGGCAGCAGGTTTCCAATTTGTGTCACTATTGAATTCAATTCCTTCTCCTTTAATTGTGTTGTTGTTGCTGCAGAGTCTTGAGAAGATTTTTCCTTTTTTTGGGGGGGAGAGGGGAGGTGGGGATCAGTGACATTGATGGCGGCGGGTCTCTTACGATACGGTCTATGTTTGTCGACGCGACGATGTTCATCTTGAAGTAAAACTAGCTTTTTATCATCGTCAATATTTTCATCATTAATGAATTCGCTTAGATTGTCCTCAAAGTGTTCAATTGGTGAAAGGAAGAATTCTATTGGAGTGAATTTGTAGAGTTTAGCCATCTAGAAAAAAACTGTTGACAAGTCCTGCGATTATTGGCAGTAAAAGTGTAAAAAAGGTACCGCCCGCTTGAAGGAGACGTTTTTTTTAAATATTTTCCTTTGTTTTTGCTAGCCAGGACACGTTCAGTGGAACGATGTTGATTTGTCTGTTGTCTAACACCTTCTGGCAAGTGTACATTGCCCTCAGTTAAATTTAAACAAAGTTCAGATATTAGATTAATAAATTCTTTGTCAGCACCATGTTTGAGTATGGCCCTCCTGAGTGGGGGTTTTGAAGTGCTTAGTACGGAAAATAAGTGTCTATTTGCGTGTAGTTTCTTCAATGTCATGATGTCAACTAATAGCCCTTTCTACTGTTCACAGGAAGATATACAGTAATTTCTTTGTCGAAAATATCTGTGACTACACGTAAATCCTCGGGTGTATTCTGATTAAGATCCAGCAAAATGTACCCGTAGGGTGTATTTGTCGCCTGACTGTAGGCTGAAAGTAGAAATTTGGGGGCACCTGGATATATTTGTTTATTGAGAGTTATTAGAGAACTTGAATCAGGAACAACTCGGTAGATAATATAGACGGTGCAGTTCAAAGCAAGGGTCCTCATACACTTGCTCTGATGAAACATATTGTGTAGAACTAGGGTTGTAGAAATGTGTTCATGATGAAAGCGAACAGTAAACAGTTGTAGCATTTCCTGTGATAACTGTTTAACGGATTCAGCTAAATTATCAATAATCAGCCATGTGTTTTGCTCAATACTATTGAAAACGTCAAGTCCCCGTATGAATTATACTGACATAGATTAAGCAGTGGCAATAGCTTTTATTTGGTCATAGGAATCTTGCCAAATACTATAGCAATAGTAAATTTTCTTTGGTTTTTCCAAAAACATTTTATTACAATTTTTAATTATTTTAGCTAAAAGTTTTCCCCGACATTGACAGACCATAGAGAAATTATCAGAATAATGTTTTTAGTGGATACTCACTTCTGTTGACAGCAGTTGGACTACAACTAACTGTAAAGGATACTTTCCTGCTGAATAAATAATAATAATAATTTTCCCTAGAGTAGCAGCTATTTCCTTGTACGTTATTCAATAGCAACAAGAACAACAAAAACATCTTTTTATTAATAAAACTTTTTGTAAGTGTATATCTTCTGGTGGACAGTAGAAAGGGCTATTAGTTGCCACCATGGCACTGAAGAGACTACACGAAAATAGACGCTTATTTTCCGTTCTAAGCACTTCAAAACCCCCACTCAGGAAGGCCTTACTTAAACATGGTGTTGACAAAGAATTTATTAATCTAATATCTCAACTTTGTTTAAATTTAACTGAGGGCAATATAAACTTGCCAGAAGGTGTTAGACAACAGACAAAGCAACATCATTCCACTGTACGTCTCTTGGATTACAAAAACAATGGAAAAGATTTTAAAAGAAAACGTCTCCTTCAAGTGGGCGGTAGCTTTTTTACACTTTTACTGCCAATAATCGCAGGACATGTAAACAGTTTTCTCTAGATGGCTAAACCCTACAAATTGACTGCAATAAAACTTGTCCTTTCACCAATTGAACACTTTGAGGAGAATCTAAGACAATCTTTATACTTCATTTGTTGAAACATCAGAGTTGGCAAAAGCAATGTTCCCCTCTTACGAGTTCTAAAACGAAAAACCAATCAAGATCATATTCATCATTACAATATAAAGCATCTTCAGTATATCCCCGTAAACACTTCCTATCTGGAACTCCCCTCCCCTTTTTCTTGGTTCTATTCCTCCTGAAACCTGTGTCACATCTCTTAAACTCCTTGAAGTTACAATTTCTTCCAATTTGAAATGGGATGCCCATATAAATAATATCATACGACAAGCAAACTCCTCGCTTTCCCTCCTTAAACTTTTAAATAAATTTAGTTGCCCCCAATCACATTTACTACAAGTATACATTTCTTTTGTGCGTCCCATATTAGAGTATGCTTGTCCTGTGTGGCACCCTGGACTCTCAACTGAAACAACACAAAAATTGAAAATGTCCAAAAGAGAGCTCTAAGAATTATTTTTAAAGAGTGCAAGATACCATATTTGCATTTGTTAAATATTTCAAAACTAGAGACCCTTGAGAGACGAAGAAATAATTGGTGTCTCCGTTTTGCAAAAAATGCCATAACAAACCCTCGGACGGCAAGTATTTTCCCCAAATATCACTCCCCATCCAGATTACGGCCGCCTCGAGCTGTTTCTGAGCCCATCCCTGTTTTGTCCCCCATTCGCTGCGTTACTTCGAGATACGAAAGAACTTTTGTCCCCTTTATTACAGAAAAAATGAATAAAATGTCCCAATAGTTTCTTTTTTTCCTCTTTTTTTGTCCCCCCCCTTTCTTGACCAGTTTTTATTTTTTAACTCTTTTTTTGACTTACTGTAGTTGGATTATTGATACTTTCTTAGTGTCCCTTTTAATTTATATGCATTTATGTCTCGCTCTTTTTTTTGTGTATATTCGCTTATTCCCCCCCCCCTTCCTTTTTTTTATGTCCGTTCTAATTCTTTTTCCGATTCGTATATGTGTAAGTTTAGTTTGGCCAGTTTTTATCTTTTTAACTTTTTAATTGACCTTTTACAGTTTTAATTATTGAATGTTAAGTGACTTTTCTATTTCGTTGTTGTTTTTGCATTTTTGCCAGTTTTAGTGCAACCATTTATAATGTCGACTCCGAAGTCCGAATTCGGTCCTTTGTGGGCTTGTGATAGTGATCTTTTTGAAATAAATATCTTATCTATCTATGAACTGAATTAGGTGATCCTCTAGCAATATCAAAAGGTTTGGCTGTGATTACATGCCATTTTCGACCCATCGTTGTCGGTGTTCAAAACAAGCAAGATGTCTAATAAAAAAGTGGTATTCATTTGTCCTAATAATGACTGCTATGTTAATACTCTTGGCCCAAGACAACTGGGCAATAGAATGGACTATTACAAAGGTCGTTCATCAATGTCTGGCTATGGTCTTGGCAGTTGGTTTGCCAACCTCTTTAAAGAGGTTGAGAAACAGCGCACCACTCATCAGACTCTACTCAGGTCAGAAACGAAAGACATCAGTCCTGTCAAAGAAAAGAAGGAAGAAGACGACAAGTTCAATAAGCAGAAGAAGAAGCCCCAGAAAGATAATTGTTAGATCGAAACTGGATTTATTTTCATAGACGGAACAACGGCATATCTACCGCATAAGGATTCCCATCCTTCAATCGCTTCATCTTTAAATCTAATCAGTGCAGAAAATGTCGATGTGAGTGTAAAGAATGGATATTATGAAAAATTTTATCCACAACAACCGCTCTCCAATAATATCCACTTTCAAATTTATTCCAATGAGGACTAGAAAGTCTTTTGTTTTTATTCATGTGTCCTTTTCCTTCAGTGACGTCTTTGTCTGTTTCCTTGCTATTGCACCCGAATTCCTTTCCACCACATAAGGATTCTCATCCTTCAATCCATTCATCTTTAAATCTATTCAGTGCAAAAATTGTCGATGTGAGTGTAAAGAATGGATACTATGAAAAATTTTATCCACAACAACTGCTCTCCAATAATATCCACTTTCAAATTTATTCCAATGAGGACTAGAAAGTCTTTTGTTTTTATTCATTTGTCCTTTTCCTTCAGTGACTTCTTTGTCTGCTTCCTTGCTATTGCACCCGAATTCTTTTCTACCGCATAAGGATTCTCATCCTTCAATCCCTTCATCTTTAAATCTATTCAGTGCAGAAAATGTCGATGTGAGTGTAAAGAATGGATATTATGAAAAATTTTATCCACAACAACCGCTCTCCAATAATATCCACTTTCAAATTTATTCCAATGAGGACTAGAAAGTCTTTTGTTTTTATTCATGTGCCCTTTTCCTTCAGTGACTTCTTTGTCTGCTTCCTTGCTATTGTACCCGAATTCTTTTATTTGATATGCACGTGAATATTATTTAACCAGGTCACAGAGATGAGACAAAGTACAAAATTATCCATTTCGCGTTGAGTCACGTTCACTTAAATTACCAAATCTAAACCATCTTAACCTGGAATATAGATCAAGAGGCGTCACGTGAGATGGGGGAGTGGAAGTTTGCCCTTCTGTAATGTTTTTCTTAAGTTGGTAAAATTGTGAAGCAAAGCTCTGTAGTTTTTTTCTGACTCATTATTTAAGATCAATAAATGAAAGGAATAAAATTAGAACAACAGTAAAATAAATAAAAGCAGATGAAAATACTGACATTACAACCAATCAAACTTCAAACTGCCAAAATCTTGTCCTCAGTCTGTAATTCTGTTTGTTAAATAGGCGATACCTATTAAAGCCTTTCCGCAGTAATAAATCTATTTCCAAGAGAAGGTGATAACCCTTTGAAGTCAGATATCTTGATTATAGTCCTAAAAAACACGGATTGTCTTAAACTCAGATCCTATGGAAATAAGCAAACATAGTTCATTTCACTGAGTAAATTGTTTTATGTTCGTTTGATTTTTTTGGATAGTTTGAAAATTATATATTTTTGAAAACCTTATAGCGCGAGAATTCAGAAAAAAAACAATGTTTTCATTTGCATAGAGTCCAATATAGGAGCCATCTTGGATATTAAGAAATTAATGCCATGCAACACATTTTTGTCCACACCTCAGCTTCTAAATAACCGAACGCATCTTTTTTAACAGCTAAATTACGCTTAAAGAGCCATAGAATAGATACGTATCAAAATAGATAAACTAGATTCAATAATCAAGATGCTCATCATGACAGAAATATCTTAAAGGTAATCGAAGAGTCATTACATATAATCAGATATCACAATCGTCATCATAATCAGTTTTGTATGCTTTCTGTGTGCCTAAATGACCTTGACAGGCACTGATGCGCTGGCAAAGATTCGTGCAGAATAAGTTTTAAGTTCTCTAGGAATATCAATTTTAAGAAATATTATTTTTGGATTGACACGTTACCCTTTCAATGATGGCCTTTGGAACTGGAAGAGCATTTGTCATAGCTGGTTTCAGCTAGCCATCGGGCTCCTTGTTGTAGTAATTGTGCGGGGGATTCATCTGGTGATCCTGTAGAGCAATGTTCTCGTAGACAATATTCTCAACATGTTCTCGTAGAGCTTTAAGGACAGGAGCAGCTTGTCGCTTTGTGCCATATTGTTCCAAAAGAGATGCTTTCGTAGTTGAGATATGGTCTTGATATATATGTCTTTTGGGGCATAGGGTATACAGACAAAACACGCTATAGTGGCCAACATAATTTCGTTCACTACTAATTCTGTTGGAAGCAACTGGAGGGATATGATGGCACTATTGTCTTCCTCCATGTTCACTTGCAGCCAGGTTGCTTTGCCGATACCGGAATACTTTCCTGTGTTGCAGCACCAGTATAGGCATGGAAGCCTGGAAAACATTTGCTCTTTCTTCCTCCCTTGCCCACCGCATAGGCTTTATCTCCACTACTCCAGACACAATGGATATGGACAGATTTTTTAGTAAGAGATAATAGTTTTCTATGACTAACACAAGGGCATCTGCGTTTGAAGGGTAGAGAACCATCTGCGCGTTTGATGGGCTAAGCTGTGATGCCACGACAGCCTGGTGTATCAACACTGTGTCCACTTTTTCATGATTGTTGTCCTAAAAAAGCAAGTCTTTGTTTGCTCACTGTATGCCCCAAAGAACAGATAGTGACCAGTTTTTGTGAAGTACTGTTACACTCCAGTGTCCTTGCTTTAAAGTAGTTGGCCAGTTCAGCCTTTGTCTTGTCATTTGAAAGGAATCGGCTCATTTGGATATATTTTATGTTTGTGTCATCTTGCACCTGATGCTGGATTGGGACGCTTTCTTGCTGTATTTTATCCCTGGTAGCCTTCTTTTGAGCAGCATCTTTGTATTTGTCAAAAACAAGAATAATTTCAACATATCCTTGTGTTTGATTCATCAGCCTGTTAATTGAAACATTAACTGAGATGTTTGACGGTCATAATAGTCGCCGTTTTTTGCCAACTTCTGCAGAAGAATAATTTCATGTGCCAGAGGTATTATGTGACTTGGACCAGCTGGTATACTATTAATCCCATCCTACTGCTGATGATCTTTTTGTTGATTTTCTTCCATTGTCAATTTATTGAGTAGATCAATCACTTAGATTTGTCCAGGCATAGCACGATCGTGCCGTTTGGTGCAAGATGGGCTCTCGGTGTCAGAGTGAACTCATAGTTCCCAATGGTATCTTTCTGGTTGATGCCTCTGCGGAGATTGGCCAGGATCATCAGTCTGCAATACAAATCCTTGGTCTTCTTGAGATCCACTGTCTTGTTTTGGAGCTTTATTGTTTTTTTTTTTGCTTTTAAACATCGACGTTTTGTTTTTCTCCTTCTTTACTGGTGCCCATAGGCTGACATCTCCATTTCTTTGGTCTGTAACAGATTCTTAATACAGCTTTTTGACTAGTCACGTCTGAATCCAATATTGACGGCACATATTAATCAGGGATATAGGCATGAGTGATTATATTGTGCAGGCTGTCACCTTCAGAAGCAAATATGTTCCATTTTTCTTAATTGGTGCCTTCATCTTGTCGATAGCAAAATGCTCCTTCTTGATAACACTTGACCCAAGGGTATGGTGCTCTCTGGTTTTGAAACGTTCGAGTTCAAACTAACTTTTGAACTCTTAAAATAACGGGACAGCTGTGAGCAAAAAGGAAGAATAAGAACAGGCATCCTCAATTCTCTGTGTCCCCCCAGACAGGCCTCTTTCAATTACAAGGTGTCCTTGAAGAACTGTTCCATTGTCATTTCATAGAGAGCTTCGTATGAATAAGTGTAGAAGAGGAAGTTTGTAGCGGGGACATTTCGGGATTCGGCTTGTAGGTAATGACCCATAGACGTCAAGTTCTATCCAGGTACCATGAATGCCTGAATTCTCCACGGAGGTACCAAGAGCATGGTGGGTAGATATGATAACACGTAGCTCACCAAGTCGCCTCAACGCCTCAACGCACATTTGTGCATTTTAGGTTATGTCTTGAATCTAGCTGCTAGGCTACTTTCTTCTCAATAGCCATGTTGAATGAAATGACAGTAGGGCAATCTTCACCAGCAATCAGTTTCTTTAGTTGAGTTGCTTGCATGATCACAGTCAGCAGAGTTGACCACTCATGTTCCATCTCAGGAAGTAGTGGTAAGGATCTCACCTGAATGAGTTGCTTGATTTCAGACAGCAGTGAGGTGTATCATGCCCAGCCTGGAATATTGCTTGATGTTTCTGTGCTTTCATTCTAGATACAGAAGAAGCAATGACCCATCCTAGTTGTGTCAGTGAGTAGGATCCTGATATTCCCTTGCTTGTGACAAAGTGAGTTAGAAAATCTTATGCCTTTAAAATAGCTCCTTTTTTGGCAAATTGGTATCCTGAGATTTTCTGCTTAAAAAGCCGATCTATGCAGGTCATGAGTTTGACAAAATTCGTTAAGAGCCTTAATTTTGGAAAAAAAATCCCGTGAGTGACGCCATACTTTTGAACATATTTCAAGAGCATACATACATCGTGGTTGTATCGTGGTTAGTGTCAATGATGCAGGCAAAATTAAACAAGAAACATAGGATTGACACGAAAAATCATATGATTGACGTCTTATTGATGAGCATATTTCAAGAGAATAAATTACATCATCCCCCCCCCAGGAGTGAATGTAGCCTATTGTTTTTACATCTATGACTCATGCAACATTACAAAAGAAACATAACTAAGCATAAAATGCTAAATGTAATTAGTCCATTTACAAATTGCGTTTTAAGTAGTTTATCAATGCATACAGGACAAATAAATAACCTAGACCATCAAATGTGATAAGACCAATCCGAGCACCTAAGGTAAAGGATATTAAAAAATGTGTAAAGTAATGTTAAACGTAAATGAAAACCACAGAAATATACAGTTATAATACTTGCGTCATCGGCAATTACAACGAGTCAAAAACAAAAGTTAAAAACAAGGAAATACCCGCTTCAAAGATAAGCGGCAGCAAAAATTCAAATTATTATAAAACCAAAATCAAAAACAAAAACATATCCAGTGACAAAAGATACGACGACGAGGGATAGAAGAAGAGAGGGGTCATGAGGTCCGAACAGGACCACGTGGTTTATGGTTTTCTCAGTTAGAATGAAAAACAGGACTTTTCTCACTTGAAAAACCATGAATTTTGTCACATTTATATCTGTTTTTATGGTTTTTGTCAGTGAAAATTTGAAAAACATGAACTTTCTCACATTTTTTTATGTTTTTATGGTTTTTGTCAGTGAGAATTTGAAAAACAAGAACTTTCTCACATTTTTGTATGTTTTTATGGTTTTTTTCAGTGAGAATTTGAAAAAACAGGAACTTTCTCACATTTTTGTATGTTTTTATGGTTTTTGTCAGTGAGAATTTTAAAAAACAGGAACTTTCTCACTGAGAAAACCATAAACCACATGGTGCTGTCACGAGTCAGAACACCTGTGCTATCGACCTCAATTCACCTATCGTGAATCAATAATTCCCCTTAGAAACAACAAATTAATTTCCCCTTTCTTGACAGATCAATCAATCAATGACATCATCTGTCAGACTTTAAAAATTTTCGCCTAGAAACATTTCTCCAGGAATAGATCCAAATCATTAATGTCTTTGCCTCGGGAACAGTTCTACTGGTCGAACTCCAAAGGATATTAATAACCAAAGGCCATGGAAACAATTAGGCAAGAAACATCTTAGCGATGAATTGTTTTAGCGCGCGAAAAGGTTTCATATTAATTTGAAATGCGTTAGCGCAGAGATGCCAATAACAAAGGAACACGCTGAATTTACGTTTAGGGATTATTTGGGCGAAACCGTTGTAGACAGGTTATGGAATTATTTCGGAGAAACAGACAGAGACATTTTAAAAGAAGATTTTTGAAGAGATTTTAGAAGAGAATTTGAGTGTGGTCGTTATAATACACAAGTTTCATTTGAACAGTGTTGTGAGGTCCTCTAACCCAACCCCAAAGGGTTCCAATCCTCCTACCCCAACCCCGAAGGAAGCCCCCGGTCCTCAAAGCCCCCCAAACTCCCAAAGGCCCTCCACCGGTCCCCCAAAGGCCCACCCAGACCCCCAAAGGCCATCCCCAGGCCCCAAATGTCCCCCAGGCTCCCAACTGTCCCCCGGACACTCAAAGGCCCCCCAAGCTCCCAAAGGGCCACC